>NC_142931.1:112488470-112495970 GCF_046866305.1 Octopus bimaculoides
AGTGACGTGATTTCATAAATAAGAAAGAATGAATGTTTGCAATTTAACTGGTATTCCTGGGTGTAGCCTACACAGAAATACTGCATTATAGAGTGAAAGTTTTATATATATACATACATATATATATATATATATATATATATATATATATATATATATATGCATACATACTTATATATATGTATATATATATGTATTTATATATATGTATGTGTGTATATATATATATATATATATATATATATATATATATATATATATACACACATATATATACATACATGTAGATATATATATGTATGTGTGTATATATATATATATATATACACATATATATACATACATGTAGATATATATATATATATATATATATATATATATATATATATATGTATGTATACACACACACACATATATATATATGCCAATACAACCAATGCATGCATGCATGCATACAAACACACATATGAAAGCTGTGTTTAATTTCTAGAAGCAACTAGCCTGCAGACCATTGTAGCTTCAATTGGTAAAGATGAAATCTCATTAAACAGATATATGGTTAGAATTAATGATATAAAAATTGAGTTGAACCCAAGGATATTGAATTTCAGATCATAATCATAGCTGAAATAGACTTAGAATGATTCTTGTAACAGTCTGGCTTCTTTAATCAAACATGTATAATAAATAGTTAACAATATGTAATAGTTACGTGTTGTCAGTGTATTATAGATCCACATATATTTGACACAACATGAGATGGGGGATGCAAAAATCCTGACTAAAGGCTAGAAAGAAACGAAAAAAAACCAAACAAATAAACCAAAAAATAAAAGCAGCAAAAGTAAATGTAAAAGAAAAATACAAACAGTGATAAGAACAATAATATTGAAAGTGATAATAAATTTTATTTTCAATTAAACCAGAAAAAGCAACACAAAAATTAAGAGAAAAATTACAAAGAATCAAAGAATAGGAGGTTGTCGTGGATAGAATATGTATCCTTGTGTATATGTGTATGTATGTGCATTTGTAAATGTATACACATTTAGGTATACATATATATATATATATATACTAGATATGTATACGAGGGGGTTATGAAAAGTTCCTGGCTTTGGGTAAAAGAAAATACAGGAGGATTAGTAAATTATGATTTTATTTAACATATTCCCCTCTCAGATTCACACACTTATTGCAGTGGTCCTTCAGTTTTCCTAAGCCCTGTAAAAGAATTTAGAAAGTTGTCCTCTAACCAGGCCATTCGCAATACCCTTAAAGCCAGGAACTACACGAGGGGTGCTAAAAAGTTTCTGGCTTTGGGTAAAAGAAAATATAAGAGGAGCAGTAAATAATGACTTTATTAAACATATTCCCCTTTAAGATTCACACACTTATCACAGTGGTCCCTCATTTTTTCTAATCCCTGTAAAAGAATTTAGAAGGTTGGGCCAATAACCAGGCCTTTCGCAATACCCTTAAAGCTAGAAACTTTTCAGCACCCACCTCATATATATATATTTTTTTACATACATACTATATATTTTTTATTGATATTTAGAAGAAGCAACAGTAACACAAGTTCGATAAGTGCTAATGCCTGAAACTCTCAGCCCTTGAGACCCTCCGTTGCTTCTGCTAAATATTAATAAAAAGTATATATATATATATATACTCATGTTTTGAGTTCTATTTCTCCTATGTTTATACTTCTTATCTACAGTAAAAAAGATGATGAATGGTTACTAAAAGTTTTAAAACCACTCTTATGCATACAGGGTGTTTCAGTTAATGTTTTACCCAGCATAGTTGGCTTGTATGTCTGCATTATTCAAAGTATGAACAACTTAGGCTACAAAAGAAAGTAGTCCCAACTTCTGTTTGCGTTATGAATGTTTTGAAACCAGCCATATCTAACCTATCACACATACCCTTCAATGTCATCCTAAAAATATACAATCACTTCATCAAAATTTCAAAGCTATGAGATAATACATGTTTAATTAAAAACAATGTGAATGAAAATGCATGACATTTGACAGAATAACCTGACTGCTAAAGAGTTAAAATGTTTTGCTCTGCTACTTAACTTTAAATTTGATGAAGTTCTTGTGACAAACACTGAAAGATTTACCTCCAAGTGTAACTTTATCTGTTGAATTACAATTAAAACATTCAAAAAATATATAAAGAATTAAGAATAAATGTTGCAGAAATCCAATTTGGATAGATCATCTCCAACATTGTCATTATTATAGTCGTCGTCGTCACCAACACCACCACCACTATCACCACCATCTTTCAATATCTAGCTTCTATTCTGGTATTAATTGGATAAGTTACCAGGATTCGGATAGGTCTGAGAAATGTATCACACTCCAGTGTATCCTTTGTCATGGTTTCTATTGCGGAATGCCTTTCCTTATGCCAGCTACTTGACTGATTGTGCTGGGTACTTTTTCATGGCACCAGCATTAATGAAGTCACCATACAGTTTGCAGGACTGAGATAACCTTCAGCTGAGTGGGGCTGTAGTAAAGATGGAGGTGGCTTTAATCTAGGAGTTGAGAGTTTCAAGTATGAAATAATGACCCTGATCTGGTTTTTGCAACATGGCATAATGTTTGATAATAGAGAAACTGCATGGCATAGTGTTTGATACTCTTTTACTTGTTTCAGTCATTTGATTGCGGCCATGCTGGAGCACCGCCTTTAGTCGAGCAAGTCGAACCCAGGACTTATTTTTTGTAAGCCTAGTACTTATTCTATCGGTCTCTTTTGCCGAACCGCTAAGTTACAGGGACGTAAACACACCAGCATCGGTTGTCAAGCGATGTTGGTGGGACAAACACAGACACACAAACATATACACACACATACATATATATAAACATATATACGACGGGCTTCTTTCAGTTTCCGTCTACCAAATCAACTCACAAGGCTTTGGTTGGCCCAAGGCTATAGTAGAAGACACTTGCCCAAGGTGCCACACAGTAGGAATGAGCCCAAAGCCATGTGGTTGGTATGCAAGCTACTTACCACACAGCCACTCCTGCACCTATAGTAGAATTTTAGGTTGGAAAGGAAATATGTGAAAAATAAGAAAGAAGAAAACACAAAAGACTGGTCAAAAAACACTAGAGGAAAGCAAGAAATAAATATCATACAAACAAGAAAATATTTTTTCAAACCCATAATTGCTGTAGAAACTCTGCCAAACCAGATTGGAGCCTGGTGTACCCACCTGGTTCACCAGTCCTCAGTCAAATCGTCCAACCCATGCTAGCATGGAAAGCGGATGTTAGACGATGATGATGATGATGATGATGAATTGCAGTTAGAACAGTAGAAAGATTTCTGTTGTTCTAATGGCAATGCTGCATTCAAAGAAATATCTTCTCTTTGTTTGTATTGTACAATACACAATTTGATGCTTCTAATAAAACAAATGTTAGTTTGTTTATATTTATACATACACGAAATAAATATTTTTATCCGAAACTTATCGACTCAAAAAGCTGCATTTAAGTCCTCATCACCTAGATCTATGCAAAAACACTGTTACATTTAGAGTGGCTGTGATCAGTTTCATATGACTTACATATTGGCATGTTTGCAATCATTGCCAGTTTTCAATTTTGCATCTAAATACATCACTATTTCTCCCAGATTAGTCTCTTTTTTGTTGTGTAATGGCATATATTTACACAATGATACTTCTGCAGATGTCGGTTCACAGTTTTCATTTTCAATGACCAGCTTTGCTACATTTCATTTCTCAATCTTACTGGAGAAAAAGACGTTGTTGTAAAAGACTTTTGAATGGTCCTTCTGATATGCCAATAAACCAGATCAGGTTTTTATATTGACATTACTTACTTAGGTTTTAACAGCTCAAGGAAGATGGTATGAGAATACATTTATGTAACTAAACTCTGCATTGGGTTTTCTAAGGATTTGATTAGGCTTATATTTAATGTGACATTCAGAAAATAAACTATTGTTAAGTTATTTTCTATGGAAATTTTAAGAACAACAGAACTTAATATTTCTATTCAGTCATTTTGTAGCCTATCTAAAGTGTGCCTATTTGCTTTATTAGAAACAGAGGATGCATCAGCTTTGTACACACAAGAAAACATTAATTTTTCTTCTGATTTATCTTTCTTTTGTGAGTTTTCCTTTCAAATTTTCATTTTTCTTCCTTTCAAAACTACTCTTTTATCACTTTTTATCTGGAAAAATTCCTAATCTTTACTATTTATGACTGATTTTTAATACATACATACATGAATACATACACACATACATATAGGGAGAATTCACAAAAAAACAAGCGATGAAGACAGGTGGTGTAGAAAACAAACAGATGTATTAGTATAACACTCGGGAATTGATAAAGTCTTAAACGTTTCGAGCTTACGCACTTCCACAGAAAGAAACAAGCGGAGAAAAAAAATGTGTGTAGTGGTTAGTGATCTATCATGGCGATCTATCATACATACATACATTCTTATACATATGTGTGTGTGAGTGTGTATGTATGCATAAATGTGCATGTGAGCGTGTGTGTGTGTTATGATCTGATCATTTATCTAAACAAATTGTTCACTGGGCATTCTTGTTTGAATAATTGTGACTCGATTCTGTGTTCGTGTGTCCATCCATCCATACACACTCACACACACATATGTATGTGTGTATGTGTATATATATATATATATATATATACACACACATATGCACATATATGTATTTATAATCTTAAATTATATTACTGTTTATGACATTATAATTGGACAGAATATTATTGTTGGTTTCACATTGACGTTTGCACCTAGGCAATATTACTTAGGTGCAGTAGTTGGTGTGAAACAGATGGTAATATCCTAATCAGTTATATGTCATAAGCAGTAATATATTACTTGATGGAAGTCAACAGGTGGATATTGTTGATACTGATAGAAATGTCAAGAAATTTAATGGAGGCAATGGATAGGGTAAATGTAAATTTAAAACTGGAGAGAAAAGAGTTAATGGGAGATGAACCTATCCAGCTCTTATCTGGTGATTGTGGTAGCTTAGGTACAGTCATCATCACAATAATTGTACATCTCTAATGTAGGTCTTGTCAATTTGGGAAAGATTTGTCCCTATCTGAGTTTATGGACTGGAGAGATGTCACTGCGAGGGATGACTGTCAAGAGTGATTTAATGTCCATTGTAAAAAGGAGCTTTCACTATCTAGGGAGGAAATGGAATGGGTTGAAGAGGTTTAGGGCATAATTGGTATCTTCAATTCATGAGGGTTAGATGGTGCTAAAGGGTGATAATATTTTGTCAGAATATGGTGAGTGAAGTACAGTTGAACTGTTACAAATTTCATGTGTGTGTGTGTTTTTGTGTGTGCATGCATATGAGCATGTGTTTGTGTGAGTACATGTTCATGCGCATGTGCATGCAAATGTATGTGTGCATGTGCATGCAAATGTGTGTGTGCATGTGAGTACGTATTACCTGAAATTTCTTATAGTGAAAACTGAAGATTTCCAATTTTAGACTGCAGATTTATTACTCTGATAATTTAATATCCAGAAATTTATTCGGATTTAAGACACGAAAAATACCCCTATCGAATCCAAAAGACCCAGGATTAGTTGAAATGGATCTAGTAACAAGTGACAGATTTCAGAATGTTTACAACAGCATCCAAAGCTCTTTTAAAAAAAAGACATAACATCTTTAGCAGTTCTGAGATTTCTTTGATTTAATTTCTCTTCATTTTCCATCAAATCACAAATACCAAAAATCTTTAACAGAAATTTGATTAATATTTGCTGTTCTTCCCATTAAATGTTTTTAAATTCTATTAGCAATTTCAATGCCAAAAGACTTTCTAATACCATTAATTCAGCGTTTGAATCTACATGTAACTACACCAACTGTAATAATTGCCCACTTGAAGATAACTGTCCAACAAACTCTTTAATATGCTGTGCCAAAATACAGCTGGTTAACAATTCTTGACCCTAGTCATATATTACGTTGACTGAACACGAAGTGAAGGGTCATCTTGACAAGCACAGACATTTTTTTATTAACTTGAACAGGAAATTCATGATAGCACTATTGCAGGTATATTTGCTTCTTGAGAGAGAGGGAGAGTGTGTGTGAGACACAGAGAGGAGGAGGAAAATAAAAGAACAAGACCACAAACATTTAGGAGTATTTGGTCAGTGCTCAATTTCTATTTACCAGAATAGAAATTTTTTATCAAAACAGAGATAACAATTATATCTCAGTATAAAACTACTTAATTCTGTTTCAGATTTCTGAAAAGCAAAATGTAAATTCTTAGGTTTTATCTAAACATGTTAACATGCTCCCATTTGGCTACAATTCACTTATAATTTGCCAAATAAATAAAACAGATAAAACCTATGAAACCTTTGGTATTATCAAAAACAGTTCAACGCTACTACTTCATTATGCATTTTCTTTTCTTACCATTTCTGAAAAAATTCCTTTCTTAAAACATGTTTCCTTTAAATAATTAACCAAGCACGCTCATTGCTTCATATATTTGAACATATATACGTCTCCATCCTCTGAAGCATACATCTTATGCTCAATATTAATTAGATGCTCACATGTAAAAATTTCTTATTTCTCAGTGGTTAGAGCATCAAGCTTATGATTGTGAGATTGTTGGTTCAATTCCTAGACCAGGCTGTGTGTTGTGTTCTTGAGCAAGACACTTATTTCACGTGGCTCCGGCTGTAGAAATGAGTAGTGACATCACTGGTGCCAGGCTGTATCAGCTTTTGCCTTTCTATTGGACAACATCGATGATGTGGAGAGGGGAGGCTGGTATGCATGGGCGACTGTTAGTTTTCCATAAACAACCTTGCCCGGACTTGTGCCTGGGAGGGTAACTTTCTAGGTGCAATCCCATGGTCAGTCATGACCGAAGGCGTTCTTTTCCTCCTATGTATTCATTCAGGTATTTATTTATTTATCTATTTTTGGTTTCACTTCCACATTTTCCTGCTATGTACTTCAGAACATAGCAGGCTACATCTGACTGGACAGTGTCCTCCTATGCAAGAACTACCTGATGGTTATAAACACTGAATTTCGACAAATTCAAAACTTAACAACATTTTTAAGATAGACACACAAAATTACTTTTGAAGATTTATGTTATGATAGAATGTTGTTCCATTCTTATCTGTTCATTCTGCTATCTGTTTTACTGTTTTTTAAAGTTTATCAACTCAAAACCCACAACAAAACAAAGTTTGATGGATCATTTTTCTTATTGAATCCTGTCAAATAATCCAACACATGCCAACATTGAAGACAGACATTAAATGATGATGATATATATATACATAGATGCAAGAGTGGTTGTGTGGTAAGTAGCTTGCTTACGAACCACAGGGTTCCAGGTTCAGTCCTACTGTGTGGTAACTTGGACAAGCGTCTTCTACTGTA
>NC_142931.1:112498470-112525970 GCF_046866305.1 Octopus bimaculoides
TATTACTGCCTTTTACTGAGAATCATATTGGTTTTTAGTTATATTCATGTGTTTGTTAAACAGTTTTCTTCTTATCAATGAACTGAAGTTTAGGGGCATTGTTTTTACTGTGTTAAAAATATTACAAGTGGGTGTATGGTAAGAGGTTTACTTCTCAACCATGGGTTGAGTACCACTGCGTGGCACATTGGGAAAGAGTCTTCTTCTCCAGCCATGGGCTGACCAAAGCTTTGTGAGTGTATTTGGTAGACGGAAGCTGAAAAAATCCCATCATATATATATATATATATATATATATATATATATATATATGGATCTAGGACTTTTCGTCTAAAATACTTTGGTCTTATGCGCTATGGTCTAAAGAACTTTGGTCTAAAGTGACTTTTGTATAAATACACTATAGTCTAAGCGCATTTTTGTCTAAATGTTCTTTAGTATAAATACATTTTTGTCTAAACTATTTTGTCTATAGAATCTCAAAAAAAAAGGAAAGAAATGTAAAAAGATCTAAATAACTATACTCTAATAATTGGGACTTGTAAATCTTTATGATCATGATATAGACTTTCCTTTATTCTGTCAAAAAGTGAATGCTTTGGCCTTTCTGCCTGTTGCTGCTGTACCAATAGGACTGCAATGCTTGAAACAAAGTGTACCTGAAAATGCATTGCTGTTTATTGAATACATAGAAAATACTTTTGTAAATGGAATGCTAAGACTGAATGGAAGATGGTCAAAGCCATTATTTTCAATACCTGAATGGAATATTCATGAGTCCACACTTGATGGTAAAGCATGTACAATTAATTCTATTGAAGCATGGCATAGGTGATTCAGTGTCTTAGTTAGATCACATTCAAATCTATATAATGTTCTTGATGCTCTAAGAAGAGAAAAACAAATTAGCTCAACTTTCTGTAGGTGAAAGCCCCAAGAAGAAAAATACCAAAGCTGCAAGACAAGAGAAAAGAATATTACAAGTTGTTGCCAATTATCAGAATCGATCAGTGGGAGATTACCTTCATTGTATTGCACATAATCTGGGTTCTTTTAAATTTCATTTTCATTCTAATAAATGTGTATTCTATTTCAAGCATATATATTATGCATATTTGTAATTTATTTATAAATAGATATAATCAGATAAGTTTCATTATACCTAACTTAAGTGTCATTTTACCAAAGTGTCATTATACAAGGTATCTTTAGATGAAAGTGTCTTTAGACGAGTGAGCTTTTAGACAAAAGTGTCTTTAGACGAAAATGCTTTTAGACCGAAGTGTCTTAAACTAAAGTGGTTTAGACCAAAGTGTTTTAGACTAAAGTGCCATATTCCATCTCTCTCTCTCTCTTTATATATATATATATATATATATATATATATACGAAATGGGAAATAGTTTGCAAGGCTAAATCATATAGGATAAGGAATAAATTCCGCTTATTATGTACTAATGAATTTAAAGAGATATTATTAGCTAATAAAAAATTAACTCCCACAATGAACGTAATATTAAAGGTAGACATAAATTAAATTACTTATATAAGTTTAGATAACTAACTTATTTATTTAAACCTAGGATTAGGTACCAACTTATAGTTATGATCAGCAGCTTTAGAATACATTTTAATAATCTCAATATTATACAAATTG
Source organism: Octopus bimaculoides (assembly GCF_046866305.1). Lineage (NCBI taxonomy): Eukaryota > Metazoa > Mollusca > Cephalopoda > Octopoda > Octopodidae > Octopus > Octopus bimaculoides. Next base: position 112,500,128 of record NC_142931.1, read on the forward strand.
GAACATATAACTACCTTTACTTTAAGTATTCATCGATAACATGAGCAGTCTTTTACACTGTTTCATAACATTATTTAAGTAATACATAACTTTCGTATTTGGTATAGTTATTATTCTGTGTAAATCTGAGAGTTTTAAGTATTTCAGTATTATTAATCTTCATTAAACTTTTTATTTTAGGTAGGTTTTTCTTTTTCGATATTTTCGTTATTATTTTAGTAATTATAATACGTATTTATCTCTGTTAATGGACGCCATGTTTATCACGTGACTTTTCAGTATTAATTTTCATAGCATTATTTACGTAATATAGAATTTTCGCATGTGTATAGTTATTACTCTGCGTTAATTTGCAAGTTTAAGTATTTTAGTATTTTTAATCCCCAAGAATCTTTATTTTAGGTAGATTTTCTTTTTCGATATTTTCGTTATTATTTTAGAAATTATAATACGCATGTACTTCTGGGTAATAGACGCCATATTTATCACGTGACCTTTTAGTATAAATTCTATAACACAGCCATTTTGATTTTAGTCTACATTTACCCACCGGCAGATAAGTCATGTTTTCTTATTTTAATTTTATAAACAATATTGACATCCGTCTTTTAGTAACTTTATATACTAACACATTTTTTTTTACTATTATCTACTTATTCTATAATATTTTAACCTTGTTTAACTATAATACTCTTTTTCAATATTTTTAGATTGTAATTCTTAATAATTATATTAATACCGTTAATGTAGGGATTAGTTTACAGATTTTGTCTCTTTATATATTTTTTTATTTCTCATGTTTATGTTTATTCCTTGAATGATTTTAGGTATTTTCTTAGGGATTTGACCTGAAGAGTAACTGATTTTGGGAGTAAAATCATTTCCCCGTTCTAATGAACTCGGATAGAATTTGCTTATGATTTTATACAGCCCTATTTCAGCCATGAAATGCGCGTATCTATATACTAACACTAACTTTTTACATCTATACTTCTATACTTTATATTATCGTATTAATTTTTACTGTCCAATTTACAATTTTAACTTTTAAATTTTTTAAAATTAATATTTATATGGTTTATTTATGTAATATATTATTTAATTAAAATTTTTAGATTAAAATCTTAGATATTTTAAGATGGGATATGCCTCACAGCATGGATTTGGACGGGTTCTGAGTTGTAGAGTGGTGGTTCGTCTCTAAATTAGTAATATACATATATATTATATTTTAGGAATTCCGGTGTAATATTATACTGATTTTTGCCTGTAAGGTTGCAATAAATTTTTTATTCCCTAATATTATAACTATATATATATATATATATATATATATATATATATATATATATATATATATATATATATATATGTATATATATATATATATATATATATATATATATATATATATAAATACACACACACACATACGCACACATATACATGTGTGTGTGTGCGTATGTATATGTTTGTGACTTTCACCACCACTTGACAACCTATGTTCATGTGATTACATCTCTGTAACTTAGCTTTTCAGCAAAGGGGACTGATAGAATAAGCAGCAGGCTTTAGAATATAGTAATAAGTACTAAGGTCGATTCATTTGTCTGAAATTCTTCAATGCCATGCCACGGCATGGCCACAGTCTAATAACTGAACCAAAGGAAATGATATGATATGTATATGTGAGTAAGAGATTGAGAGCATGTGTATGTGTGTGTGTGTGTGTGTGCGTGCTTGTATTCAAATAGGAAGTTCAAATAGTAAGCATATTTCAAGCTAGGTATAAAAAATTTCATCAAGCTTTAGTTAAACAAATCAACCCTATTATTCATACCAAGTCTGACACTTTTTTCTATGGGACTCATTTCCCCCCAAAAACTAGTAAGTTAACATACACTTGTTGTCAAGCATCAGGGGACAAACCGAAAAACAAAAACCCAGACACTCACATGCACATATGCATACAGACACACATACATGCAAACACATGCATGTCTGCATGCAGACATACATACAAGTATATGTATACTGATACGTACACATAAATATATGCGTACACTCATTACCTATTTTTTACCATTTCTGTTTGTATTGTTTACACTAGACATATTCGGATTTGAAACATTGTAACAAATCAGTGTTGGCTATAATCTCTATAGAAAATCTATCGAGGTAATCTTAAAAAGAGATGTAATAGCACTGCTAACATAGTAGGACACACTATTGACTTATAAAGCCTTTAATATACTTTGTAGTATATAATGGATGCATAACGAAATGTGCCCCTACAAGTAACTCACTATGCATACATGAATACATAAAACATGCATATATATATATATATATATATATATATACACATATACATACATGCATATATATGTGTGTGTTTTCTTTTATTCTTTTGCTTGTTTCAGTCATTTGACTTCGGCCATGCTGGAGCACCGCCTTTTAGTTGAGCAAATCGATCCCAGGACTTATTCTTTGTAAGCCTAGTACTTATTCTATCAGTCTCTTTTGCCAAACTGCTAAGTTATGGGGATGTAAACACACCAGTATCGGTTGTCAAGCGATGTTAGTAGGACAAGCACAGACACACAAACATATATATATATATATACGACGGGCTTCTTTCAGTTTCCGTCTAACAAATCTACTCACAAGGCTTTGGTCAGCCCAAGGCTATAGTAGAAGGCACTTGCCTGAGGTGTCACGCAGTATGACTGAACCGGGAACCATGTTGTTGGTAAGCAAGCATCTTACCACACAGCCATATATTTTAAATAAAGATGTATCATTACCGTTATTCGTGATATTAATAAGGTAATAATAAAGTGGCCAGCAAGTTCACACCATTACAGGCACAATATAAGGCAATTTTAGATACAGTAGGGGATATAATACCACTTGCTAAAATCAAAACCAAGGCTCAAAAACCACTATAAATTCACAATAAAGATAATGCAATGAACATATGAGAAATAGGCTTACCTTTGTGTTGAATACAACAGTAAGTAATGTATATTTCAATACCAATTGACTTCACCCTCTGTATTACCAACATACTCTGGGATATTCAGCTGAAAATTAAATTTTGACATCTATTTCTAAAGTATTCACTACATTAGCTAGTGTGCATTCCTTACTTTAGCCTACATTACTTGTGTGTATATTTATTGTGAGTTTATGGTGGTTTTTGAGCCTTGGCTATTATTTTAGTAAGTGGTCGAGAGTCATTGCTGTAGACTCTGTGATAATGTTAATAAATCAAGGATTTATGTAGTAGGATATTTAACATATCTGCATTTGTCTATATTATTCATATAAATGTAACTGGCTCCTATATCAGTTAGTGCTCTTAGCTCACTGTATCTATGTATATATATATATATATATATATATATGTACAAACACACACACATATACATTTATATGTATGTATATATATATATATATATATATATATATATATATATATATATATATGCATACACACACACACATGTATAAAATTCATCCTTTAGGAATTTCTGACTAGCAGAGACCACGACTGCTTAACCATTTTATAGTCATCTTATCAGCATTTCGAAAAAACTTAAAATGCATAAACAACTTTTTGAAACTTGTATAAAATATCTAGACATTTTACTCTAACAATGTCCCAGATCAGGCATTTTCAATGCATAATAAACTAGATTCCAACAATACCACATGTACACCAACTATTAATGATGAATGTGACATTTATTAGATGCCATGTTATACATTAACTGGTCTCACTTGGAGTTTCATACTTGTGACATCCTCTAGACCTGTAGTTCTTACACAGGGTCCATATGGCTCTTGAGGGTCCATCTAAGATTTTGTGGTTAAAATTTATGCGCAATAAAATGCTTATGCTTCTGCAGAACTCAAAATTATTTAAAATTTTTATATACAATTATTAATAATATTTAATTATAAAAATAATGTCTGATTTTTTTGTATACTGTACATTGAATGGGTATGGAGGTCCAGTGAAACAGAATAAAAATCAAAAGGATCTATAGGTAAAAAAAAATGGTTAAGAACCATTGCTATAGACTCTGTGATCATTTTAATAAATCAAGGAATTAAGTTGTAGGATATTTGATATATCTGCATTTGTCTATATTATTCATATAGATGTTACTGGCTGCTATATCAGTTAGTTCTCTTAGCTCACATGTCTTCTACTCTTTTTTACAAATGCTAATGAAGCTTGGCTGTTAGAGATAGAACAGGAAAACTTTTATGTTGAGGACACTTATTGAGGCAGAAACATGAGTTCCAGAGTATCCTCTTATCTCAAGACAGTAAGCATGCCTTTTTTCTTAATGCCATGTGAAATTTGGAGAATTGTTGATTCTCACATGGAGCAGGTTTCAATTGCTATTTCATAAGAGGTAGAGAAATTTTTAAAAAATCAAGAGTTTAGATTGTATGATATTTCATATATGATTTTGTGTAAGTATATAGAAATATATACCTGTGTGTGTATATGCAACACAAACACACACACACACACACACATATATATAGGTGGTGCTATTAAGTTAGATTTGACCTGGGCCAATATTGACCGAAACCTATTGGATTTCAACTGGTGGTCCACACTGACGAGACTCAGGGTTAAATACCCAAAAGCCAAAACTTGGTTTGTGGATAACCCTAATTGCATAATATCTTTTATTTGTGCTGTTAAATGCTTTAATTCTTTCTGTTTTCCTCGCATACTGTTTTTCTCTGTTATATTGGTGAGCTACGGTGGATTAATTTAAGACTTAGCTCTTATTTCTAGCAGGTAGATGCTTGTTAAGCATCATTAATCTTCGTGCAAATTTATAATTCATAGCTATTTAAAGGTATTATAACTGCGATCCACCCATGTCACTACTAGTGATATCATCAAATTTAGAATTTATCCACAGATGATATGAACAGTAGTAACATCTAACTTCAAATTTCAGTGTTTGAATGTTTCATTTATATATATATATATATATATATATATATATATATATATATATATATATATATACATATGTCATCATGTTGAGCCATTAATCCCTACACATTTTTCTGCCACCATTTTTTTCCCTCTCAATTCTTTCTGTCGAAGAACATAGGCTCGAAACGTCAAAGGCTTCTCCATTCTTCCTAACCTTTAAACTAATACCCCCAGCTTGTTGATTCACCTTTGTCTTTTGTTCTCCATAAATTTGAAGTATATATATATACACACACACACACACACGCACACACACACACAAACCAAAGTACCATGTAAAGAAAGCACTGGTAATGGCACTGTACACAAAGCACCAAGCATGCCCAGAAAAGTAGTTGGTATTAGGCAGGGCATCTAGCTGTAGAAACCAAGCAAAAAAACAGACTGTGGAACCTGATGCAGCCCCTGGCATGCCAGTTACAGTCATCCCAACATAGAACACAGATGTTAAATGATGGTGATGTGTATATATATATATATATATATATATATATATATATACACACACACATACATACATACATATATATATATATATATATATATATATATATATATATATATATATATATATATATATATATGTATATATATATAAATGTCTGTATATATGTATGTCTGTGTATATTATATATACATATGTATATACATATAGTGCATACAAATATACAATATGTTACATGAATTCAAACATTGACTATTCCTTCCGCCTAAAAGCAGTAATTGTTTCCTCTCATCCAAGCAAATTTCAGAATGAGCTTTTAAATGAAATTACATCTACCATTTTCTTCACTCACTAAGCATTTCTTTAATCTCAATTTGATTCATTGCCGAAAATACCATACATCAATGTAGTGTTTTATATCCAAGATCTTTTTTAGTTTTCTTGTTATTCTCTATCTGCAATTTATATATATATATATATATATTATTTACATTTTGTCTTCAATGTTGAGGGTGATGGTTTTTTTTTTTTACTATTTTTCTTCTTCCTCTTCTTCCTTTTCTTCGTCATCGTCTTCTTCTTCTTTATCTTCTTCTTTATCTTGTTCTTCTTCTTCTTCTTCTTCTTTTTCTTCTGTATCTTCTTCTTTCTCTTTGTCGTCTTCTTCTTCTTCTTTCTCTTTGTCTTCTTCTTCTTATTATTATTATTACTATTCGTATCATCATCATCATCATTCTATCGGCTTTTTTTACTCTACCTTTCTATGCTTCTCTAATAATTATTTTTACATTTTTTAAATACTTTTTTTGTCTTTGATTTTTTTTCTATTCTTTTTCATTGTTTTCCTTTCTCTTCATGGTTAACTCTCCTCATTTTTTTTTTTCATTTTAATTTGCTTTTCATTTCTATAATTTTCTTTCAATACACTTATCTCTGTATTTTTAAATGCTTTTCTATAATTTTCCTCTTTTTTCTTACATGCATTTTTGATTTGTTTTTATGTTTATTTCAATTATTTTTTTAAACCTCTTCTATGCTTTTTAAACTGTTCTTATTTTATATATTTTTCTACTCTTTTCATTTCATTTCTGTTGATGCTATTTTTTTCTTTGCTTAATCTGTAATATACTTATGTTTTCTTATACAGTTTGTTTATATATATATTTTTATGATTCCATAAATATTTTCTGTACACATATTTTTCTATATGTTTATAAGCTTTACACATACATATTATTTTTTCGTGTGTTTGTGGTCAAAGTCTTTTTCTTTTTTTTCAGGTCAATAAACACGAAGCATTGACTAATTATTGCTGTTTTTAGTATTGTTTAACCCCAGGTAAGACCTGATCAAATATACCCAATACCTAGATTCTCTTATGGCTACATAATTTTACTATTTGGTGTTTCTTTTCAGCCATTCTTTCCTAACTTTCTTCATTTTCACTTCTCTCGTATTTTGTTAAGCTGTGACCTTGCACTAACCTAAAGTCTGACCTATTGTCCTAACTAGGTTGTCTCATAGGAACTCTCAGTTGTCTTCTAAGTTATAATCTCATTATCCATCCCTCAAACCATATACATCAGTTGATATATATATACCTTGTATACCAATATATGTGTGTGTATATATATATAATATATATACATATATATATATAATACTAGCAGTATAACCCGACCTTGTCCGGGTGTGACTTATTACGCCATCTACGATAAGTCTTGCTAGCTGAAAATCAACTAAATAAGAAAGCCTTACAACGAAAAAACCCTTATGATGTAAACATGTTCATAATTCAAAAGACGATGAAATTAATAGGGAAAGTCTGAAGGCTGTTTTGCGTAAAATTATTAAGCATACGTAAATTTCATCCGTGTAATTGGCTATAGAAATGCTTGTGCAAAACAACTTTTTGCGCTGCCCTGATTATACATAGCAGAGTAATCCCTTTTAGCAGGAGCTAGGACGGCAATTTCTGATGAAGCAATTGCTGGCGATCTGTTGCTACACAGTTTTGCCAGAATTCTATCAGATTGGGCAGAAGATGTTGATGCACCATTTTGCATTATGTTCAAAATAGCTTCTGGAATGTGGTGCATTACTGCAGTCTGTTGCTGTCATTTTAAACCGGTTGCTGTCTTTACCCAGCAAACTCTCTTCTTTGGAGGCATAAACTATGTATATATTAAACAGAACAACAAAAGTTATAATAGATGGCAGTGTCGGTACTTTTCACATATCTGTAATTTTTCAGATTAACACCCGCACGATTACCCAACCCTAATCCTAACATTAACCCTAAACCCTAACCATAACCCTAACCCTGACCCTAAAAACCGTAACCGTAACATTAATCCTAAACCCTAACCCTGACCCTAAAACCCCAGTGAAAATCTTGGTAAATTTACAAAACATTGACGAACATGAGTTATATTTTACTGAATGATTGTGTACTTGCACGCGTATGCTTTTGAGAGAGCGAGAGAGGAAGAGGTAGAGAGGGGGAGAGAAAGGAATAGGGGTAGTTAAAAGTTTTCTTATGACTGCTTCTCTTCACTGCCTATTACTTCATTAGAAATCTAAGGATGCACATAAGCACATAATAGAGAAAAATGAAACAAATATGGACGACTTGCTCCGAAACACCACCGAGTGGGGAACACTTCTCAAAAATAACCTGCAGCTGTTTCCTTCAAAATTCCTACATGCTTGAAATGTACATACATCAAGGTACATTTGTACAAAATTTCATGAAAAAATATTCATTTTCCTGGAAGTTAAGAGGAATTTAAGTGGAATTTCCGAATATTGTACCCCACCCCCTTCCAAAACACTTTCACCGAAAATGTTTGTATATTTGGAATCTACATAATAAATAATATATGCAGAGAAAATTTCATTAAAAAATATTCATTTTTATGAAAGTTATGACCTTCCAAAGTTGGGGGATACAACTCTGTAGTTATGCCATCAATGTTTTGTAAATATACCACGATGTGAATGACTGTGTTTACTTGCACGTGTATAGTTTGAGAGAGCGAGAGAGGGAGAGGGGGAGAAATGAATAGAGATTGAGAGCAATGTGTATGTTGTTGTCACAGGTCAAGTATGTGTGGTTGTGTGTGTTTTTACGTATCTATGTTATGAAAAATAGGTAAAGAATACTGAGATGAAAGTTTAATCTATGACGTTGCATGTATCACTTTCTCTCTCTCTCCCTCTCCCTCTTTAACTCTTACTCTCTATATTTTTATGTTGAGCGCGTGTGTAAGAATTGCGTTCCAGGTAGAAGGGATGAAATATAAAAGTTGCTAGAAACAACAGCCAAATCTCCCTTAAATCGCACAAAGTAAACGGAATTTTAAAAATCTAATTACTGCACTGGAAAGTTCAGATCGAGAAAATTTCATTGATGTAAAAATTTTTACGAAAGTGGAAAATGTGGATTTCTATAAACATTCAAAAAGGCTTCACACAAACACACAATATCAGATTTATATATATATATATATATATATATATTTCTTTTATACCTTTATATGTTTCATGTTGTGGCCATGCTGGGGCAATGAATGTATGTATATATGTTTGTTTGTATGTATGTATATATGTATATATGTATGTATATATGTATGTATTTATGTCCGTACGTATGTATGTATATATGTATGTATGTGCAGATTTGTATGTCTTGCTTTATGTATATATTCTCATGCATATAGTTGCATATCTGGACAAGCTCATATATATTTAAATGATAAACGTGTGGAAGGTTTTACAGATTTTTACAGTTCCAGTAATGCATTGGATCTGTAGTCTTTGAATTAGATTTATTCTTTCTGGTTTTGAGAAGCCTAATTTCTCAAGATTGGTATTTAGGAAGTGTGTTACATATCCCAGGTCCCCATTAATTACAGGTATAAACCTGAACTTGTAATCTGGATAAAATAACCTCAGATTTCTCAATAGTTCAACATAAGTGTTCTCTTTCTCCCTGTTCTTCAGCTTTATGTTAACATCTGCTGGGCAGCTAATTTCTACAACTGTTCACAGTTTCTCTTCTCTATCCAAAATCATTATATCAGGTTCGTTGTGCTTACATTTTATTGAGGTCTTCACTGGGACATTCCATCAGTATTCCTTTTTATTATGAGTGGATATGGCTTCTACTATATAGTGGGTTCTTATTTCTTTGTCTTCAAGATTATCCTTCTGATGGATTTCATTATACAGTGTCCTAGCTACATCATATCTCATCGGTAGATAATACTATGTTGACATCTTTGGACAACTGCTTATGATGTGGGTGATATCTTTAGTGTGAACTCCACAAAGTCTGCATTGGTTGTCACATTTTACTGCTTTTCCTGAATCTCTGTCTCTTTTGTGCATCAGGTACTTGGTTGATATTTCCTGTTCCTGGATTGCAAATGCATATCCTTCAAAGTGGGAGGTAGTAATTCAACTGTTGGTCCATGATAAACTGCTTTGATGATCGATGTTACTCTCATCATGGAGCTTTCTACTAACATATCCATGCATAGTCTTCTGCTCATATAGGCTCATCCTTTCATCTGATGGTACGTTGCTTTAGAATCGTGTGACTTTTTTGGATATGTATTCTTGCTTATCAGACAAAGTATGTTGCTCAAGGAGCTGCCTTCCAAGTCTTATGATGTTATCAGCCTCATGTATGCAAACTTGATCAAGGGATGCACTTCGACAATTGGTGATTAAAAGATGTTGCTGAAGGGATATGATGTGACATTGAAAGACATTTTGGGTCGATGTTAAGCCTCTGCTGCCTTGTTTTCATTTTAGGTAGAGGCAGTCTATGTCCCTGTTGATGTGGAAATTATGTGTACTTGTTAGTGTTTTTTGGGGTTTTCACATCAATGGCTCAGATTTCATGAAGAGTCCAGTCATGCAGCCCAAATCATAGTATGAGTACTGGCACTGCAAACACATTGTGGGCCAATGCTTTATTGAATGCAAAGAATTCTGAGGTCAAAATTTTCTTAATCCGGCTGTAATATTCTTGAGTGATATGTGTTTTGTTACAGGTGCCATTGTAAGATATATTTTCATCCACTCTTAGATCCCAGTAACATCTCTCGTGAGATACAGGGAAAACAGTTAAATCATTGATAGAGATGTTATTAGTCTGGTTTATAGTTCTTCCTCTTTTCACAACCATATAACAACATTTATGTATGTATGAATGTATAAACCCTGGCTGACCAAAGGTTTGAGTAGATTCAGTCAACAGAAACTGTATGTATAGGTGCTGGTATGGCTGTGTGATATGAAATCTGCTTCCCAACTACATGGTTCCAGGTTCAGTTCCACTAAATGGCATTTTGGGCACGTATTTTATACTATAGCTTCAGGCCAACCAAAGTCATGTCAGTGGATTCGGTAGTTGGAAGCTGAAAGAAACTTGTTGCATACACACACACACACTCACATCTGTGTGTATATGTGTCTTTGTGTCTGTTTGTGCTCCACCTCTGCTTGACAACAGGTGTTCATAACTTTAAAAAAAGAAGTACTGGCTTCACTTCATTCAGCTAATGTTCTTGAAGGTGGTGTCTAAGCATGGCTGTAGACTAATAATTAAGACTAGTAAGAGGTGAAAGGTATGTATATAGGAAAACATTTTTTAGTGAATTATGAAAATAATTAGTTCAAATTCATGGAGAAATATATTATTGAACTATTACTTTACATTTGGATGCCCTTCCTGTCACCAACCTTAATTCTTAATTTAAAGAAAAGGATGTTTTACTTTGCATGCTTCTGAAGGTGCAAACTCAGCAGCTGGTTTGTTGATGGAGAAAGGATCTTCAGGTGCTGGGCTTCACTGAGGAGATGACAAGGGACCAACACCTGTGGCAATTTGCTTATCTTGAGAAGCCATGTCAAGCTAAGTAAAATCGTGGCCATCCATACATAGTGGCATGTCCTTTATGGCCAGGCTCCCATTCATTCTCCCAGCTGAAAGATCTTTGTCATGCAGGTGCTGGCACCATGTAACATGCACTCATGCCAGTGCTTTTGTAAATGCACTCGTGTCAGTGCCACATAAAAAACACCCAGCATATTTTGTAAAGTGGTTGGCTTTAGGAAAGACATCCAGCTGTAGAATCCATCCCAAAATATCAATTGGAGTTTAGACAGTTCCTGTCACACTGTCCAACCCATACTAGCATGGAAGACTGATGTTAAATGATGACGATGAAGAGGATGTATGTATGTATGTTGTGAATCTACACTGATATGCTTACACACTAATACATATATGCATCTACATACATGGATTATGAAAGTTCATCAGAGTTCCATCAATATTCTAAGTCTGTCTTTGTATTATTTACAGAATAAAATAGATTGTTTTTCTCTGGCGTTTTTTATTGCTATTTAATTGTAGACAAGAATCATGGGAATGATAATCTGGTAATGATTATATCATTACCACTATGATTCAAATTTCTGATCATTAACAAAAGCTTTCCTTTGACAAAAACAAATAGTTTGGCTGCACAAGCTTGTATTACTTGTATGTTTGTTTCTAACCTGAACTTGGCTTTAAACAAGCAGATCTACAATCAAAAACATTCTAGTTATGAAAATTTTATCATTTTATCAAGCAGATGTTAGTGATTTTATTAGTGGTATGCTGCCAGTGTTGTGGGTGTACTGGACAAAATGCTTAGTGGCACTTCTTCCAGGTTTCATGGCCTGAGTTCAGTTCTCACCAACTATACCTTCCATCTTTTTGGTGGGGCTGATGAAATAAAGTAACAATTCAAGTACTGCGGGCAATGCAACTGACTTACTCTTCCTCTCGAATTGCTGGTCTTATGCCAAAATTTTTTTTTGAATAAGTAAGATTTGTTGATGAGATGTCAGAATGTTTGAGTTCATCAGATAAAATGCTTCATAACATTTCTTCTAGCTCTTTATGTTCTGAGTTCAATTCCTGTCAAGTTCAACTTTGCACTTCATCTTTTCTTTTCAGAGAATAAAACACCAGTCATGATAAAATAAAGTACCAGTCATGTAATCGATTTATTCATCACCTCAAATTTCTGGCCTTGTGCTAAAATTAGAAAGAATTTCTGTAAAGCAGGCAGAAGGATTAATGCATTGGATAAAACATGTTACATCTCTTCTGAGTTTTTATATATGGAGGTCAATTTCTGCTAGGGTCATTTTTGCCCTTTCTCCTTTTGGATGTGAAAAAAAAGTAAAGTGAAGGACTAGGTGTGTGGTGGAAATCAATGTAATATTCTTATCTCAATATTGCTAGACTCATAAGGTATGAGCTGGCAGAGATGTTAGCATGTCGGGTGAAATGCTTAGCAGTATTTTGTCAATCTTTACATTTTGAGTTCAAATTTCACCGAGGTTGTCTTTGCCTTTTATCCTTTCAGGGTTAATAAATTAAGTACCAGTTGTGTACTGGGGTCGATCTAATCGACTGGCCCCCTCTCCAAATATTTTAGGCCTTGTACCTAGAGTAGAAAAGAATATTGCTGAACTTGTGCCAAAATTTACTAAATTTATCAGTACTAAATTTATCATTAAGTCAACAAGCTAGCTGAGATAATTGTTTTGACTCTATAGATTCTGAGTTCCAATCCCAATTAACTTTGCCTCCCTGCCACTTCAATAACAGCTGACCCTGTTCCAAAATTTGTGACTGTAATTAAATCCTGTAATTAAATTCATTATTTGGACAAATGATCTTTTGACACTTCTTTCAGCTGTTTATGTTTCGTGTTCAAATCTTATCTAGGTCAACTTTGGCCTTTCATCATCCAAGAGTTGATAAAAGAAAGCACCAGACAAGTACTGGAATTGATACAATCTATTATTCCCATTCTCACCAAATTCATATCTTCTTTTATGGTGAAGAATCCAATTCCACATTTCTGTAGTTGTTTAAAACTTGACATGGGGTATATATTGGAATGTATACTATTTCAATGTTTCTTCAGACATCTATTCTTTTTAACTTCCACTTGTTTCAGTCATTAGACTGTTGTCATACTGGGGCACTACCTTAAAGGACCTCGAGGATCAAATTACATCCCTCTCCTGTATTTTGATGTCTGGTACTTATTCTACTTGTCTCTTTTGCTGAACTGCTAAGCTGCAGAGCAATAGAGAAAGCCACACCCACTGTAAGAAGTGGTTGAAGACAAACACAAGAACAACCACACACGGATACATATATACACATATATATACTTAGACACACACACACACACATTTATATATAATACAAGGTCAATCACAAGGCATTGAGCCTTATGAAACGAAGGACATCACAGAGGAGCAAAATCTCTGGTGCACTGCAGTACTCAAAAAGACCCATCTGTGTGTATATATATACATATATATATATATATATATATATATATATATATATATATATATATAAGTTCAAAAAAAGGAAAAAGACAAATAACAACAACGTGAGGACGTGATAGAGATAGTGTTACTAGACGCTCGGGAAACGAAAGAGAGAGAGTATGACGTTTCAAGCGGAGCTCTTCGTCGGAAACAAGGAAAGTTCAAAGAAGGGAAAAACGGAGGAAGAAAAAAATCACCACCGATGTCCATGAGGTTACATTGTGGAAGGACTGGAAGGGGAAGTGGTGGAGGAAAAGTTCTTTCTAAGACAGGAGAGTGAAAGAGGGAGGTACATATGTGTGCGTGCGTGGGGGTCTGTGTGTGTGTGTGTGTAATAACAGAACGTGTGTGTACGTATGTGTGTGTGTGTGTGTTTGTGTGTGTGTGTGATGTAGTGGAAGGAATTAGTAGTAGGAATAGTTTGGGAGTGGTTGTGGACAATGGTCAATAGAAAGTAGGCAGGCAGTTTTGGAGTATGTGTGTGTGCGTGTGTGTCTGTATTGTGTGGGTGTGATTTCCTAGCAGTGTGTGCGTGTGTGTATGTGTTGTGTGTGTCTTTGTGTGTGAAGGCATATGGCTTAGTGGTTAGGGCATTTGACTCACAATTGTAAGGTCATGAGTTCAATTCCTGGCAATGTATTGTGTCCTTGAGCATGACACTTTACTTCACATTGCTCCAGTCCACTAAGCTGGCAAAAAATGAGTAGTACTTGTATTTCAAAGGGCCAGCCTTGTCACACTCCATGTCATGCTGGATCTCCCTGAGAACTACATTAAGGGTACACATGTCTGTGGAGTGCTCAGCCACTTGCATGTTAATTTCACGTGCAATCTGTTCTGTTGATCATATCAGCTGGGACCCTCGTCGTCGTAACCGACGGAGTGCTCCTTTTATATATATATGTATGTATATATATATATATATATATACATATACATATATATATATATATATATACATATATATATACACACACACACACACACACACACACACACACACACACACACACACATATGTATGTACACATACATAATAGTGAATGTGTGTTAGTGTGCATATGTGTGGGTGTGTTAATGTTCATATAAGATTAATAATATCAGTGCAGTTGTATGAGAGGCAGATGTGTTGCTGATGCTTTGATTCTATAGTTCTTGCTCATGGGACTACTCTGTTAATCAAACAAAAAAATATTTGTTTGCATAGGTGCATGTGTGTGTGTGTGTGTGTGTGTGTGAGGGATAGTGTATTTATATAACACCACATATATTTTTATTGAGATTCTCTCTGTCTCTCTCTCACTCAGAATAAAATGTTATATACTTAACATATATAGACATATGTGTTTATATATGCTTTTACATATATATATATATATATTCACTATATATACACATATATATACATATATATACATAATACATATATATATAAAATACACACACATATATATATGCACATATATACATGCATTAATTCATACATACATATATATATATAGACATAGATATTCACATATATGTGTGTATGTGTATATATATATATATATATATATATATATATATATATATATATATATATATATATGTATGTATGTATGTATGTATATATATGTTGTGTGTGTGTATAGAGGATTAGATGCACAAACAAAGACAGGCAGTGTTAAGTGGGAAACATATGATGTCAGTGTGTGTGTCTCATATTGAAACCAGAAGAGATGAAAACAAAGACATTTTTTTTTTTCCTAACATTTTGTACTCCAAAGACCCACTGCTGATACTTAATTTCTTTCACTCAGTAGGCTTTTGTTATTACTTTTCAGATTTTTCAAGTACCACTTGAGGAGGAGAATGAGAGTGAAGGTATTGCCCGTCAGTAAATATTTCGAAAGATATGTGATTGTTGCAAAATTGGTAATGGATAAATGTGTCTCACTTATCTATATGTTTGTAAGTTGGCGGCAGGCATGAACTAGAAGCAATCCCTTCTCTTTAGAGAAAACAAGTGTCTTAGAAATTCAGTATTTTGTGGTGGGTAACCTCAAATCATTTTATGTCATTTAGGGTATTCCAAATCATGTTATGTTATTTGAAAAAAAAACCTCATCAAGCCAAGTGAAATTGCAGTTGTGGCTGGTTCCAGTGACATGTAAAAGGCACCCACTACACTCTTCTCATGGAGTTGTTGGTATCAGGAAAGGTATCCAGCCATAGAAATCAAACCAAATCAGACTGGAGCCTGGTATAGCTCTCCAGTTTACCAGTTCCAGTCAAACCATCTAACCCATGCCAACATGGAAAGCAGATGCTAAATGATGATGATGATGATGATGATGACACCTAACATTTGGCATAATCTCCTGTATCAGTATTTCATGATCGTTTCCTTTTTGTTATTGTTTTCTATCGTTATTGTTGTTTGATGTTATCTATTTAATTAATGTGCTCTTACTTATATATTTACATATTTATTTATTTGATTTTGTTTACCTCACTGTGTTCTTCCAGGTAAATCTTTCATTAGCTCTTGCTTTGCTTGTATCTTTTTTTGTACTTTGCCTTTCAACAATCCAGGAACTTATGGCTGATAGAATGAAAACAAACCATTATTACATTTGCAATCACTACCACCTCTATACATGGATACATGTGGCTTAGCAGTTAGGATGTTGTACTCTTGAACATAAAATTGTGGTTTCATTTCCTGGACTGAATGATGTATTGTGTTCTTGACCAAAACACTTCATTTCAACTCACTGCAGTTTGTGCTCATACCACATCTTGCCTCTCTCTATCCCTCGTTTATTATCATTATTATTATGTCTGGTGGAGTGGAGGCACAATGGCCCAGTGGTTAGGGCAGCGGACTCACAGTCATAGGAACTCGGTTTCGATTCCCAGACCGGGCATTGTGAGTGCTTATTGAGCGAAAACACCTAAAGCTCCATGAGGCTCCGGCAGGGGATGGTGGCGAACCCTGCTGTACTCTTTCATTACAACTTTCTCTCACTCTTACTTCCTGTTTCTGCTGTCACTGTAATTCAAAGGGTCAGCATTGTCATGCTGAATAGCTCCGAGAACTACGTTAAGGGTACACGTGTCTGTGGAGTGCTCAGACACTTGCATGTTAATTTCAAGAGCAGGCTGTTCTGTTGATCGGATCAACAGGAACCCTCGACGTCGTAAGCAATGGAGTGCCAACAACATATGTCTGGCGGCATCATTAGAATATTAGACAAACAGACAAAATGCATAGCAGCTAGGTCCTGGTATTTCTCAATTCTTTTCTCAGTATTTTTTTTATATCAACTCTCCTATTACATGGTACTGCAGTGTCAATGATCTTCCACTGTTTTGTTCATGACAATCATATCTGGTCTCTGTCATATCCGTTAGTTTGTAAATGCTGTTTAATTACTATCAAAAACTCCTAGTTATGATAGTGGAAGCTTCTAACATCTGAATCAACATTTCTGAAAGTGAGGCACTCACCCAACAAGTGGAGCATAGCAATATTTCTGTTGGTTGAGGTTCTATCAGAATGGAATGTAAGTAACACGTGAATAAAGCTTGGAATAACACTTTTATTAAAAGTTCTTTTGAATATACAGTGTGTTCAAAAAAATCATGGTGGGGTTTCAAAACTGTTCATTGATGTAACTTGCAGCACTACACATTTCATATCCATGTTGAATATGAGACCAACTGATAAAGTTTACATACAGTTTGGTGTAATTTGATGTGACTCCCATATATTGCCCTACGCACACATTTGATCGATATTCCAGTCAGATAAGTGAAGTAAACTTTACAGGCACACTGTATATCTGCTAATTGCTTTGTCCATTCACAGTAGAATGTCTGCTTTGCGGGGAAAATTGAATGGAATGTGGGATAAAAATAGTTCAGAAACACTGATTTAGATTCCATAGGGGATTAAATCAGGTTACCACTCTCTTTATAGATATCTTTGGACTTTCGATAGAGCTGGATTTTCATCTACGAACACCAACTAAAAGTGAAGGTGCATGAATTAGAGCATTGGGCTCACAGTTACAAGGTAGCGAGTTCCAATAGGTTGTACATTTATATAAAATTCTTCCTACAGGTAAAATGAAATTGTTTATATTCACCGCCAGCAAACATCTTTGCCGCTATATATACAATGAAGCTTCACTATAGTACCATATATTATTTCCAGTTATATATATATATATAGATAGATAGATAGATAGATCCTGTGCAGATGACATGTAAAAACACCATTTGAGCATGGCTGTTGCCAGTACCGCCTGACTGGCCCTTGTGCCTGTGACATGTAAAAGCACCCACTACACTCTCACTGTGGTTGGCGTTAGGAAGGGCATCCAGCTGTAGAAACTCTGCCAGATCAGATTGGAGCCTGGTGCAGCCATCTGGCTCACCACTCCCCTGTCAAACTGTCCAACCCACGCCACCATGGAAAGCAGACGTTAAACGATGATGATGATGATATATATACATGAGGACCCCCTTCGGTCATGCATGACCATGGGATTGCACCTAGAAAGTTCCCCTCCAAGGCAAAAGTTCAGGCAAGGTTGTTTATGGGAGACCAGCAGTCACTCATTCATACCAGCTACCCTTCTTCACACCAGCCATGTTATCCAAGGGAAACGTAAAGGGCAATACAGTTTGGAACCAGTGAAGTTGCAATTCATTTCTACAGCTGAGTGAACTGGAGCAATGTGAAATAAAGTGTCTTGCTCAAAAAACACAATACACAGCCCGGTCTGGAATTGAACTCACTCCCTATTGATTATGAATCTGACACTCTAACCACTGAGCCATATGCCTATATGTATATATATCTCTATACACACACACACACACACACACACACACATATTTATAGATATATTATATATGGTATATACATATGTGTAGGTATATATATATATATATATATATATATATATATATATATATATATATATATGCATTTGCATACATACATTCACATAATAACCAATCCTATACATCCTACCCTACCAACACCCCTTACATGCACAAAACATTGAGAGAATGAAAGAATTAAACCCTTGTTAAAAGATGATGAAATGCTTCTTCCTTCCTTCATCTTAATCTAATCACCAATGCCAGTAGTTATGGAATTTATTCTGGGTTAAATATGGAAGTATTCAGTTATATATTTGCTTATTTTATTCCGTTGATCCAGTGTTATTATCATTATTATTATCATTATTATTATCATTATTATTATTATTATTATTGTTATTACTATTATCATTATCATCATCACCATCATCGTTGTTGTCGTCATTATCCCCACCACCACCATCACCGTTACCATCATCATCATCATCATCCAAAGAAAAGATTATTGTAGTTACTGTTATCATTAGTTTATTTCTTTTTTTTTTTTTGTTTTGTTGTGTGTGTGAGGAATATCCTGTTTCAATTGTTGTTTTAACAGGAAAGATTTTTTTTTTTCCCCCCCACTTCAATATTTTAATATAAATAAATTTTCTGAAAGTATTCTTAATGGAAGTAAAGAAATCACTTTGGTAAAATATCTTGGGATTTATGTGGATGGTTAAAAATAAGGAGAATGAGGAAATGAAGAATATGGAAAGAGTATATAATAAAATACATAATGAATAAGTTAAAAATATCTACAATACTACATGAGTCTTTCAGGTAGTTTTTGCGTCTGTAGTGAAAGAACAAAGCTATTGTTCCACTTTGTATTATTTGTTATTTAGTGGTTGTGCTGGTCTGTGGTAAAGAACTAAGACATTAAGACTGCCTTGGTAGAAGTCACTATAGTTAAACTGATACCTATGAGGAGGAGCCGGAAAGTTCTTGGGTGTGGGTAAAAAAAATACAGAAGGATCAATTAAGATTTAGGCGTAGGAGTACCTGTGTGGTAAGTAGCTTGCTTACCAATCACATGGTTCCGGGTTCATTCCCACTGCATGACACCTTGGGCAAGTGTCTTCTACTATAGCCTTGGGCTGACCAAAGCCTTATGAGTGGATTTGGTTGACAGGAACTGAAAGAAGCCTGTTGTATATATATATATATATATATATATATATATATATATATAATGTGTGTGTGTGTGTGTATATGTGTCTGTGTTTGTCCCCCCCCCCATATCGCTTGACAACCAATGTTGGTGTGTTTACATTCCCGTAACTTAGCGGTTCAGCAAAAGACACCGACAGAGTAAGTACTAGGCTTACAAAGAATAAGTCCTGGGGTCGATTTAGTCGACTAAATGCGGTGCTCCAGCATGGCCACAGTCAAATGACTGAAACAAGTAAAAGAGTAATATATTCCCCTCTCAGATTCACAAGCTTATCACAGCAGTCCTTCAGGTTTTGTAAGCCATGGAAAAGAACACAGAAGGTTGGGCTTCCAGTCAGGCCTTTCGTGATACCCTTAAAACCAGGAACTTTTCAGTACTCTCTTGTGTGTGAGTGTGAACCAATTCATTCATCCATTCTTAGCCTGTACACGCTTGATCCAGTAGAATATTCAAGATGTGACAGCCAGAGATGGAGAAAGAAATGTTCCAGCACTTGGCTGGTACTCATTGCTGCCAAGAGTAGCATAGTGGACTCTTGACAATTTTGCTTTGTGAAACAGCCATTCACTCAACTGCTTACAATCATCCAGGTGACTACTGAATCAATTAACTTTGTATTATTTCATTAAATTTATCAATCACCTATCAAACTGGCATAGCAATTATCCTATCTCTCAGCCAATCACCTAACCACACTCTCCCAATGAGAAACAATGGGTGTCACAATGGGTGTCCACTAATGGGGAGAGAGGGCTCAGTTGATTCACCCATATAGGATCCTACACAAGATTACTTGACCTAGAAATAGCAAACCAAGCTTATGCCATCTGAGAAAAAAGAACACATTGACTGACAAGGTTCTGGATGCAATATGTATGAGAAACCCCTTTGATTTCCATTTCAAATGGCTTTGAAATGGGAGTCAAGAATTATTGGGTATTTCTGTTGTGTATCTGACATTTTAGTAAAGTAAATTTCTGCATACTGGGGGGATCATAAATCACACACCAAAACATTTGACATTTTATTTTTATGTTATGTTATTATTATTATCATTATCATTATCATCATCATCATCATCATCATTATTAATATTATTATTATTATTATTGTTATTGAGTGAGAGAGCGGTGCATGCCATCAAAGTGACACTGGAGTAAAATATACCAAGCCCATTATACCCATCATGACTACCCGTCTGATAAGAGTACACCAGGCACATGCATCACCATCATATATGCGCGACATGGTGATCTCATATCAATATAAACAGCGCATGACCTTGCAGGTGGGGCCCAGTTAGAATTTTCTTCCGGTCAAGTAGCCAATCCCACTCAAAAGGTCCCTGAATAAGGTTTGTCTAAGGATGTTGTGCAAATCACCCATGTTTCCAAAGGTGAATTATTCAAACCCCAAATAATTCCTCTCAACACATGGCAATGATGCTCCCCAACTACTTCTGCTCATGATCAGAGATGCACATATCATCAGCCACCAAGGGACATGCTCAACTGGTTAAGGTCAAACAACTGACAAGTAAATCTGTGGTATTGAGCAGAATATTTGCTGTAGCCCATCTTTTATACCAAGACAAAACAATGTACACGATAACACTTCCAATCAATTAAGATCAGAAACCATGAGAGCCAATGCCTGATACTGCATCCGGGCATTGTATTATTATTATCATTATTATTATTATTATTATTATTATTATTATTATTATTAATTAATTATTTGATTAATTAATTAATTTTGTTCCTCCTGCACAAGTTTGTGTGTATTCATCATTATTTTGTTTATTTTATAAAATTTTAGAAAAATTAAAACATGTCTTTGATAATTCCAGAGGATATTGTAATTATTTTTCTGTCTAGTCATGATGGTGCAACCAATAAAACCATTGCTGACACTTTGAACCAAAAGCATCATGGAAAATCCATATTGCATATAACAGTTGGTCAATTAGTCCAAAAATTTCAAACAACAGGCAGTGTGCATCACAAATACCAAAGTGACCACTCTGTGGTATTAAATGAGACACATGCAGCTGTCATAAATAAGCTTAAAAAAAAAGTCCAAAGAAAATCAGTGTGATGGTCACCTCAGGAAATTAGTGTTCGTCATACAACAATGTGATGAATAATAAAAGCTACAGATGGGCAAAATTTTGAACACTCGGGATCATACTCTTTTACTTGTTTCAGTCATTTGACTGTGGCCATGCTGGAGCACTGCCTTTAGTCGAGCAAATCGACCCCGGGACTTATTCTTTCTAAGCCTAGTACTTATTCTATAGGTCTCTTTTGCCAAACCGCTAAGTGATGGGGACATAAACACACCAGCATCAGTTGTCAAGCAATGCTAGGGGGACAAACACACACACACACACATATATATACATACATATATACGACGGGCTTCCTTCAGTTTCCGTTTATCAAATCCACTCACAAGGCTGTGGTCGGCCCGAGTCTATAGTAGAAGACACTTGCCCAAGATGCCACACAGTGGGACTGAACCCGGAACAATCTGGTTGGTAAGCAAGCTACTTACCACACAGCCACTCCTGCGCCTGTGGACATTTTCTAATCTGTTTCTTTGCTTTGTAATTAAATATGAAGAGTTGCTTTTGAAACTTGCAATAAATATTGATTTCAAATTTTGGCATAAGGCCAGCAATTCTGTGGGAGGAAATATGTTGATTACAAGATCCCCAGTTTTCAGCTGGTTCTTATTTTATCGACCCCAAAACGGATAAAAGGCAAGGTCAACTCCAACAGAATTTGAACTCAACATAAAGACAGATGAAATGCTGCTAAGCATTTTGCTTGGTGTGCTGACAATTGTTGGTGTGGAGTTTAGCATAATGGTGAAGCACTGGGCTAGAATTTTCAAGAGATATGTGTTCAAGTCCCATGGCTGTTTGTTGGACAAATTTTTCCACTTTGTAAGGGTAATTTACTCAGTGTTTCTGCTGTTCTAACAGTGTCTCTGCATTAGAAAATAAATTACCAGCTTATTTGTATCTATATACACATTTTGGTGCTTATAAAAAAAAAAACTATTGTTAGTTTGTATATTTATAAACATGTGGTCGCACATTTAGCTTTAAAAGTTTCTAAAAAAGCGGATTGATTTAGCAGCGGGCACTTTAGCTTATTGGTAAAGCATTGGGCTGGAGTCTTCAAGAGATATGAGTATGAGTCCCGTGACTGTTTGTTGACAAATTTTTCTGCTCTGAAAGAGTAATTTGCCCAATGTTTCTACTGTTCTAATGGCATCTCTGTGTTTGAAAATGAATTATCATCTTATTTGTTTCTATATTAAATTAGTTTCAATCGTGGTGTGTGACTTTTGGCCCACCCTATATATATATAGCCAGTGTTTTTTAGTGGTATAAGTAACTGCGTTCAGTGGGTCATTTTCAGATGGTCAGTTGTATAGTTTCCCTACACTCACTCTCTACCTACCTATGTATCCCTATGCTTTATGAGGGTATGCTAATTTTAATTTACATACTCCTTTGGAAAAGATGTAGCAGATGTCTCTATCAACAGATGACTAATTTCACCCATTTAATCAATTAATTAACCATCAAGTGACCAATGCAGCAAATCACCTTCCAATTTTTTATCAGTCATCCTGCAACTGAAACAACCAATCTTTAATCAAGAAACTAACCACATGACAAACAATGTATTATGAAAATATTTAGTTAGTTGATGGATCAAATAGCCATACTCAACTTACTAACTGAGCATCTAGACAACAAGCCAATTAACCAACTAACCAGCCTGCCAAATAATGAACAAACTGACCAATGAAACAATTAACCAGCCAATCCACCAACTAAAGAATAGGACAAACAACTAACCACCTAGCTAACCAATAAAATGACCAATCAGCCAACTGACTAATTGATTAACCAACCATTCAAATAATGAATCAGCCAACCATCCAACGAACCAAGCAAGCAGACAATAAACAAGCTAAGCTACCAACTAGTCAAGAACTCAGTGAACAAGCTAGCCAACCAAACAACCAGGCAATGGACAAACCAGCCAACCAAATAACCAGGCAATGGACAAACCAGCCAACCGAACAACCATTAATGCACAAACCAGTCAACCAAACAATCTGGCCATGAATAAACCAACTAACCAAACAGCCAGTCAATGAACAAGTCAGCCAACCAAACAACTAGCCAATGAATAATCCCTCCATCCATTGATGAAACTAAAGGACTCTTTTGTGAGACAACTTGACCCGCTAAAATAGCAAGTGATACCTATACCAGATTAATAAAAGAAGGACTAACTGGCAGATAAGTTTGTAAACATGATATGTGTGAAAAATGACATACAAATATATACATATATATATAATCTAAAATGTACAGTATTATATATCCTTTATGGCTGATCTGACCAATTGGATTCAACAGAGCATTAGGTAACAATCCAATAATGTAACCCTATGCTCATCAGAGGTAACTGAAATGAAATGAAAGATGGTGACTGCTCTTTATTGTTGGAGGTGAATAGACACATCCAGTTTGTGGTTGCTGTGAAAAAGAATGATGAACCAAAACGAGTTTCATCATCCATTTCATCACCCTTTTCACAGCATCTTCAAACCAGATGTGTCTATTATTCATCTCCAACAATAGAGAGCAGTCTGATGAGCGTAGGGTTACTTAATCAGATTGTTATCTAACACTCTGTTGAATCTCTAGCACAAAACCTATTAGTAAGATCGACTGTGATGGATATATATAATACTGTACACTTCGGATAATATACCCACTCTATATGAGTGAAATTTTTTCCTGACTTATGGACACTTAGACCACTTACACTCACACACACACACACACACATCAAACAGCATGTTGGTAGCTGGAATGCTTTTGGTTATAAATCTAGACAGCTAAGGTTGACCATTGGCTAAACACCAACCAAGAAACCAGACAGCAAGTCAATGGAAAGTTTGGTTAGATTACAATTTCAGTTTGATTAGGAATATATTAGTTTCACAGAAGTTTTGGTATTCACTTTTAGGCAGTGTCCCATGCGATATTGGTGAGGAACGGAACAACTAGGAAACAAAAACATATAAAATACAAAATGACAATAATAATAATAATAATCATGATAGTAATAATAATAATAATAATAATAATAATAATAATAATAATAATAACAACAACAACAAAAAATGAGGAAAAGAGATAAAGTGCCATTTGCCTGTTAGCTATCACATACGTACATACATGCGTACATGCATACATACGAATGGTGTGTATTTACGCATATATATGCATGTACGAGTCTATGTAGCTTTAGTGATTCACTTCTCACAATGTATGTACAGCGATCAGAAATTGATTTAACAACAACAACAACAACAATAATTGTAATAATAAAAAAAATGAATAAACAATAGTAAAAATTATAAATATTAAACATAAGAAACAAATGAATATATATATACAAATATATGTGTGTGTATGTATAAATCTATATTATATATATATATAGAAATACATATATACGAATATGTGTTCAATAAATAAATAAATGTGATTTGATAGCAGGAATAGACTGAAATATAGAATATGATTATAATAAAATAAAATAAAATAAAATATAAGTAGAGTTTGCAGAAGATGAAAACTAAATATTAAGGTTTGTGATGAAATAAAATATAAACAAACATACAACTTAAACCTGAGATGTTTTCGACAACAATATGAAAATTCCAGACAAAAACAAATGATATATGTCTGTACGTGTGTGCACATGTGTATGTGTTTGCATAGAAGTGCCTATGTATGAGTATGTAC
>NC_142931.1:112535915-112543415 GCF_046866305.1 Octopus bimaculoides
CCCAATTCGAAAGATAACTGTCTACATTACTGTTGCCTATAAAGAATAAGACATCTTGCATCTATAGAGTGATGGTGAATGAACTGATAGGTCCCTAATCTGAATGTCCCTGTTTGTAGCCCTTTCATGCAACCAATTCCAAGAGAGAGTAAGAGAGAGACAGTGAGTGAAAAGAGAGAGGAGCAAGAGACGGAGTGACATTAACTGACCTTAATAATTGACTTGTGCTTCATGTGTTAACACCTAAGGGATGATAGACAAACAAGGCTACAGCAAAGGGCTGAAGTAAATACTACCAGTCGTTCTCTAGACTATGCCAGTTCACCGCCTTAGAAGGAGAGGTAAACTAATATATAGCTAGAGAGCAACAGACAGACTGTTTGTCTGTTTATGTGACTCGATTCATATGCGTATGTATAGGCATGTGTATTTATGAGTGTGTATACATACATGTGTATGTGTGTGTGTGTTTAGGCAGAGGTGTTGCTGTGTAGTAAGAAGTATGTTTCCCAACCACATGGTTGCAAGTTCAGTCCTACTTCATGGCATCTTGGGCAAGTGTCTTCAGCTATAGTGTGGGGTCAACCAAAGCCTTCTAAGTGGATTTGTATGATGGAAACTGAAAGAAGCTTGTCATATATCATCATATATATATATATATATATATATATATATATATATGTTTTGCAAGATTTTTGATGTGAAATCGTGTGTTGAAACAGATGTTGTTGTACTTGGGGATGGTCATATTGCAAGTAGCTGAAGCAAATTAACACCAAATATACAGTGCGTGTGTTTTTATTGGCTAAACTGGCAATATGACCATCCCCAAGTACAACAATATATATATATATATACATATAAATATGTATGTATGTGTGTGTGTGTGTGTGTGTGTGTGTGTGTGTGTGTGTGTGTGTGTGTGAAGGTGCATAGCTTAGTGGTTAGGGCATTGCACTTATGATTGCAAGATCATGAGTTTGATTTCCAGACCGGGCATAGCATTGTGTTCTTGAGCAAAGCATTCCATTTCACGCTGCTCTGCAATCATTTCAACATCTGACATGTGGCACCCATTGCACCTGTACAGGTAATGCCGATTTGATGGAGGGAGTGAGCTTATGTGAACACAAACATTTGATCACCATAAACAAATCATCTGAGTGGTTGATTGATAAGAAATTGTCGAACTCTCATATGTTGTCTAATAATGAGAGAGTCCATCATATTTATATATACAAATCTAAATATATATATATACATATCCGGTTCATTAATCCTCAGTCAAATCGTCCAACCCATGCTAGCATGGAAAGCGGATGTTAAACGGTGATGGTGATGATGATATTTACAATTTAAAAATAGAATACGTACCAGACTTAATTAAAAAAGAGTGAGTAGTAGAGTTGATTTATTTGATTAAAATTCTCTAAACGGTAATGCCCCAAAATGGCCACAGTCTAATGACTGAAACAATTAAAAAGATAATATATATACATAAATACATACATATACACACACATATATATATATATGCATATATGTATGTGTGTATATATATATATATATATATATATATATATATATATATATATTTATAATGAATGACGGAAACAAAAAGATTCTTGCAAACACCATTTTCCTTTTCCCTTATTCATTATAGACTCAATGGAGACTGCAGGATTCCTGACATAGATCCAGTGACAATTATATCATAACTGTGGATGACATTAGATAGCCTAAACAGTGTAAGAGCTTTAATCAGCATACTACTAACCATATACCCAAGGTCCAAATAACTGCTTATGTATGTGTGTGTGTGTGTGTGTGTGTGTGTGTGAATGTGGCTTTGTGGTAAAAAAATTTGCTTCTCGACTACATGGTTTCAAGTTCAAATCCTCTACATGTCACCTTGATGAAGTGTCATTTACTAACTTACTACAGCCCTGTGGACCAACCGAAGTCTTGTGAGAGTTGGAAGATAGAAATTGAAAGAAGCCCATTATGTGTGTGTGTTTGTGTGTGTGTTTATCCTACACCAATTCTTGACAAGCGGTAAGGGTTTATTTACTTTCTCATAACTTAATGGTTCAGCAAAAAGTAACTGATGGAATAAGTATCGGGCTCAAAAAAAACAAATGTACTCGGTTCAATTCATTCAACCATATCCTTGAAGGCAGTACTCCAGCTTGGCCTCAGCCCATTGACTGAAACAGGTAAACAATAAAAGATATATATAAATTATTTTATTCTTTTATTGTTTTACTTTTAAAAGTCATTTGACTGCAGCCATGCTGTAGCACCACCCTTAGTCGAAAAAATTGACCCCAGGACTTATTCATTGTCAGCCTAGTACTTATTCTATCGGTCTCTTTTTGCCGAACTGCTAATTTACAGGGATGTAAACATACCAACTTTGGTTGTTATATGATGGTGGGGGGGACAATCCCAGATACATCCACACAAATATATGTATATGTATACATTTATATACAACAGGCTTCTTTCAGTTTCTGTCTACCAAATACACTCACAAGGCTTTAGCCAATCCAAAGCTATAGTAGAAGACACTTGCCCCAAGTGCCATGCATTGGGATTGAACTCAGAACAATTTGGCTGGGAACTCAGAACCATTTGGCTGTGTATTTGTGTTTGTATTTGCAATCAAGAGAAGAACTTACTCAAAACACACAGTAGTGCTTATTCATTTAGCTTGATGAATGAATACATTTATAAATAAAGGTGGGCATGTATTATTTATACACATATATCTATATCTATATCTATCTATCTATAAATATATATAAGACTAAATATATAACTATTTATATATTTAGTTCGTATGTATAAATAAATATAAACAATTATATCGTAGACAAGTCGCGTTAACCATTTACAACTCACACATGTCATAATATTTAGTTCTGTTTTTATTTTGTGATAGTATTACATGTATATAGTAGAAAGTGTCAAAATATTTTGTAGTACATCTACAACCTGATCACAGACAGAATAATTTCACCACTTCATTTTGTGTCAGTACATGTACAACAAACCTTTTTGACATGCTATAGTGTATCATACCGTTACAAAATGATAAACAAAAGTAAACATAGAGGAGGTTTGGCAACGTCTAAATCAACACATGCTCTCCAATCATGTCATTTGTCAATTGAGAACACCTGTAAAATATATATTTGTGTATAAATATGTGTGTACATATATATGTGTATGAGTGTGTGCATGTGTGTGTGTGTGTGTGTGCGTGCGTGCATGTGTGTGTGTATGTATATCTATCGATTTATCTATACATACATATATATAAATATGCACACACATACACACACACACACACATATATGTATGTACATATATATATATATTTTACTTTTTTTTTTTTTTTATAAATTGATTTTAATTGAGTTTTTTACCTGTAATTTTGGATTTTGTCCCTAATATTATTATATATATATATATATATATATATATATATATATATATATACACACATAATATAAATATGTATGTATATATTATATATATATATGTGTATGTGGTAAGAAGCTTCGCAACCACATGGTTCCAGTTTCAGTTCTCCTCCATGGAAACTGAAAGAAGCTTGTCATATATATATTTGTGTGTGTGTGTGCACGTGTGTATATTTATGTGGTTGTGTAAGTCTGTACCCCACCATCGCTTGACAACTGAAGTTGATGTGTTTACAACACTATAACTTAGCAGTTCTTCAGAAGAGACCAATAGAATAAGCACCAGGCTTGCAAAGAGTAAGTCCATGGTTCAATTTCTTCGAGTAAGAGATAGTGCTCCAGTATTGCCAAAGTCAAATGAATGAAACAAGTATAATAATAATAATAATAATAATAATAATAATAGTAATAATAATAATAATAATAATAATAATATATATATATATATATATATATATATATATATATATGTGGCAAGGAAGAAAATGGAGAAGATAATTAGTTGACAAACATCAGCTTGATCTATTTATTAATTACAATCATATGAATAAATAATAGGAATAAACGAGTAAATATAACTCTACTCTTACAGCTGTTTCTACTTTAGAGGTCCAGCATGCCAAAGTTGACACATCATACCAAGCTTATACAACGATTGTACAAAAACTGAACAATTGGACAAACACTGAACAACAATTGGACAAAAACTGGACAAAAATTGATCCCTTAAGCTTCATCAGATCGAGGTCGATAAATTAAGTACCAGTTATGCACTGAGGTCGATGTAATCGACTTAATCCGTTCGTCTGTTCTTGTTTGTTCCCCCTATGTTTAGCCCCTTGTGGGCAATAACGAAATAGGTAAGAATTAAACAAGTAAAAAAGTAAAATAAAATAATTAAAAAATGTAAAAATGTAAATTCCAAAATAATATCCAGAGGTTATGAGATCACAACCTCTGGGTATTATCTTGGAAATTTACTTTCTTGTTTAATTCTTACATTATGGACTCTCTGATGAAGTTTTGGGGTTCGATTTTTGTCCAATCTTTGTTCAATTTTTATACAATTTTTGTCCAATTTTCATCCAATATTTGTTCAATTTTTACTCTTTTACTTGTTTCAGTCATTTGACTGTGGCCATGCTTGAGCATCGCCTCTTGTCGAGCAACCCAACCCCAGGACTTATTCTTTGTAAGCCTAGTACTTATTCTATTGGTATCTTTTGCCAAACTGCTAAGTTATGCGGACATAAACACACCAGTATCGGTTGTCAAGCGATGTTGGGAGGGACAAACACAAACACACAAACATACATTTATATATATACATATAT
The DNA here is from genome assembly GCF_046866305.1 of Octopus bimaculoides. Taxonomy (NCBI): domain Eukaryota; kingdom Metazoa; phylum Mollusca; class Cephalopoda; order Octopoda; family Octopodidae; genus Octopus; species Octopus bimaculoides. Next base: position 112,540,738 of record NC_142931.1, read on the forward strand.
ACGACAGGCTTCTTTCAGTTTCCGTCTACCAAATCCACTCACAAGGCTTTGGTTGGCCCGAGGCTATAGTAGAAGACACTTGCCCAAGATGCCACACAGTGGGACTGAACCTGGAACCATGTGGTTTGTAAGCAAGCTACTTACCACACAGCCACTCCTTGTTCAATTTTTGTCCAATTTTTGTTCAATTTTTGTACAATCTTTGTATAATCTTGGTATGATGTGTCAACTTTGACATGCTGGACACCCAAAGTAGAAACAGCTGTAAGAGTAGAGTTATATTCACTCATTTATTCATGTGATAAGACGGTTGAAGAGAACAGATTTCTTGCTATAGGAGTGCTACACAGGTACTAACATTTTGAAAGAGAGCTTGCAGGTGATCAAGGTAGTGCTGGAAAGAGATGCAATATAGTTGTGATGAGGTGTCGGAGTAGGGCCTCAGTGTACAAAGTGAGCAGAAATGTGTAGAGATATAAGAATTGGGTGTATGGATAGGTAGGAAGTTGCAAGAGGGAATAGAAGAATGAGCAATGGAAAATCGTTGTACACACACAAACACACACATGTATTGTAGATATTTTATTGTTGCTGATAATCTTTTATCTTTTACTTGTTTCAGTAATTAGGCAGTGGCCATGCTGGGGCATCACCTTGAATTTTTCAGTCAAATGAATTGACCCCAGTACTTATTTTTTAAGCCTGGTACTTATTCTATTGGTTCCTTTCACTGAACCACTAAGTTACAAGGATGCAAACATGCTAACACCAGTTGCCAAGCAGTGGTGCAGGGACAAACACAGGCACAAAGTCACATACACATAGATATAGATATATACATATATATATACAATGGTCTTTCAGTTTCCATCTACCAAATCTAGTCACAAGGCTTTGGTTAGCCTGAAGTTATAGTAGAAGACACTTGCCCAAGGTGCCATGAAGTGGGACTGAACCTGGAACCATGTGGTTGAGAAGCAAACTTCTTACCACACATCTACATCTACACCCATTATATAAATCACACAGTTAAGAACGAAATGTTTTGACAAGAAACTTTGGCCCATTACATACGCATTCAGCACTGGTAATGGATATATATCAAACAATTACTAATACACCTGCATATTTTTTTTTTATTTTGGCATACTAATTGCAACACATGTTACATCAAAGACATCTATGACATCACCAAATGATAGTAGGCAATGTGAAGGTGAGAAAGATGTTTGAGAGCAGTAAAGAATGATGACCAGTATATCAAGTTGTGATATGTTTGACATTGATCAAATAACTACGAAAACAAAGATTACAGGCTGTGACTTTAAATTCCAGTTATACTATGAAACAGCATAAGAACCGTTATTATTTCACTGTAGCAGACATATGTGATAATTTGATTGACAGACAGTTGCAATGACAGAATTCTTTTTTGAAACATCTGTTGTCTCCTTGTTGTTTTAAATTTCATTCTCATAATCGTTATTTAATATCCATTTTATGTACTGTAATGGGTTTCATGATTTGACAGGAACCAATGAGACTGAGGACTACACCTGTATGCTTTGGTATAGTCTCTATGGTTGGATACCATTCCTAATGCCTTTTGTAATGGCAACCATTTTACAGAATGTACTGGGTGTTTTGTATGTGGCACCAGCACCAGTAAGGTCACCAAATAACTGAGACGGGTGTGAGTATTGTGTGAGGTGGATTTATGCTAGGTTATAAGAGAATAAAGTATGATAGAGTGACAGGAACAGGTGTTTGCAGTAGAAGAGATACGTGGCTACCCCAGTTGGAAAAGAAAAGAAGGTGGTGAAGAGATGTCAGGGCATACACTCAAGTCAGGTGACAAGGTATATGAAATTGTTTATGGTAAATGAAGCTTTATATAGAACTACATCTATTTTCTAGATAGAAAAACATTCCTCCTGGTAAACCATTCGTGATTGGCTTCAGCAGAAACTGAATAGTTATTGGGGTTCAGACTGGAATAGCCTGCTCCAAAGCATACATTCTGATAGTGAGGCAAAATCCATTGCCTCAAAAATAATCATAAAGCGTATTCATTCACCATTTCAAATATTTCTATGTTTAGTGCAAATATATTTTCAAACATACCCCAGTAAAAATTACCAATCTACTCCTAGCATCTGATGGGATGAGCATGTCCTATGTACCTACAAACCTTGAAGTCATGTGGAACAGAGCCAAACTATTAGTGAGAATATATGTAAGCCCTACAAAATGTGTTCAGTACCACTTTCTTTCATTTGTCCACTCACTTGTATCCATCCCTCTATACATACACAAATAAATGTATAAATCTCTCTCCCCCTCTCTCTCTTTTATGTATGTGTGTATGTGTGTATATGTATATGTATATCTGCATATATAATATATATAATATATATATATATATATATATATAGTGTAGTATATTGCCACTTAAGTGTGGCTGACCCCTAGGGGTGGATGTTACTGTTGCTTTTAGCCCCAGGAGGACATCTCCTCCAGCTGGCTTATCGACACACGACTGTGTCCTGTTTGCCAAGGGAGTTATCCCTCTCACCACAGCCAGCAGCACGAACGTATCCGGATTTCAGGGTTATTTCCCTTCGTCGGCGTTCGACAGCTGATGACCTTGGTGAGAGAGAAAAACCTGGCAAATCATA
>NC_142931.1:112548415-112570915 GCF_046866305.1 Octopus bimaculoides
GCATACCGGCCACCCCTCTCCACGCCACCAGTGTTATCCAAGAGAAAGGCAAAGGCTGATACAGCTTGGTACCTGTAACATCGCAACTCATTTCTACAGCTGAGTGAACTGGAGCAATGAGGAATAAAGTGTCTTGCCTAAGAACACAACATGCAGCCCAGTCCAGGATTCAAACGCACAACCTCATGATTGTAAGTTCTAACCACTGAGCCATGCGCCTTCACACACACACACACACACACACACACACACACACAACACACACACACACACACACACACATATATATATATGCTTGAGAAGACCTATCAAGCCAAGTGAAATCACAGTCATGGCTGATGCTGGTGCCATGAACTGACACTCGTGCCAGTGGCACATAAGGTGTACCTTTCAAGCATTGGGTACCTGTATTTCAAAGGGCCAATTTTGTCGCACTCTGTGTCATGCTGAATCTATCTGAGAACTACATTAAGGGTACACATGTCTGTGGAGTGCTCGACTACTTTCATGTTAATTTCATGAGCTGGCTGTTCTGTTGATTGGATCAATTGAACCCTTGTCATCGTAAGAGTATATCAGTGATACATTGGGATTTCTTGAAGAGCAATGGAGCAGCAGAGTCTCAGAACTACTGGATGCATTTATTAAGTGTGGTGAACTGTAGGGGCACCAGTGAAATGTGGAGAAGCCTGGCAAAGATGAATAATCCTGTGATGGACTGGCATCCCATCCAGGTGGGGAATATATACACCATGAAACCAGGAAACTGGCCTTTATGAGTCAGTATGACCCAAGAAGGTAACTTAGAACTACGACTAGGCACCAGTGAAATGTGGACCACATAGAGATCTACTGAGAATATTCACTCTATGTAATAAGTATTTTGTGTTACTTTGGTGTAGAAGGGAAAGGTACTTTAGTGCAAATGAATGAAAGTATGTATAGAAGCAAGAGTCAGTAAGGAGGGGAGATTTTCAGTAAGTGATTATCTCAATTGGCAGCAAGGAATTCTGTTTTTGTTTGAGATTTTTCTTATTTTGCATGCAAAATCTAAACTGTAGGGAGCTTGTATAAGCAGTGTGAAGTTGCATGAGTTTAAAATAAGTGCAATGAATGTAGAGCATATGTGAAGCTGGGGAGAAGTAAACTGGGAATAATATCTATTGGATATGTAACATTAACTTATGAGAAGGTGCTGAAAAGTTCTTGGCTTTGGGTAAAAGAAAATACAGGAAGATCGGTTAATTATAATTTTATTCAATATATTCCCCTCTCAGATTCACACACTTATTGCAGTGGTCCTTCAATTTTTGTAAGCTTTGTAAATCCTGCTATTTATTCTATCGGACTCTTTTGGCAAACTGCTATGTTACGGAGGAGTAAACACACCAACACTAGTTGTCAGGCAGTAGTGGGAGACAAGCACGCACACACACAGCAGGCTTCTTTCTGTTTCCGTCTTTCATATGTGAGGCCACACAGCCTAGTGTTTAAGGTGTTGAACTCATGATTGCAAGTTCATGGTTTCGATTCCTCGACTAGGCAGTGTATTGTGTTCTCGAACAAAACACTTCATATCACATTGTTCAGTGATCACTTCAATACTTGATATGCAGTGCACTGTGCACCTGTTCAGGTAACATCGATTCAATGAGGGAATGATCTCATCTACAGCACATGCATTTGATCTCTATAAACAAATCATTTGTGCAGGTGACACGAATAAAAGCTAAAAGATAACACAACTTCCAGTCAGGCCTTTTGTAATACCCGTAAAACCAGGAACTTTTCAGCACTCTCTCATTTGTGAGTGTGAGTCAATGCATTCACCCATTCTTAGCCTTGTAAAAGAACTCAGAAGGTTGAGCCTCTGGCCAGGCTTTTCACATTATCCTTAAAGCCAGGAATATTTCAGCACCTGCTCATACATAAAAGGCTTGTCACATGTGAATCGCAAAAGAGAGAGTGAGAGTAGAATATGAAGTGCCACTGTGCATTTAACAGTGCAGCCAATGTAGACCTGTGATGTGAATCAATGATGGGTGTTGAGAAAAAATAGGTGTCGCATGCTAATTGCTGATGCTGACCTCAGTAGAGTCAAAACCTGATGTGTATAACAAGTGAGTTGACACTGGAATGAGTTGACAGTGAAATGATGCTGGAATAATATAAATGGTGAAATTGCAATACAACAGAATATCTAACCTATGTTGTTATGGAAAAAAACAATCACAAATATATATATATATATATATATATATATATATATATATATATATATATGTGTGTGTGTGTGTGTGTGTGTCTATCTATGCATATCTGTTAGTATCTATCTATCTATCTATCCATCCATCCATCCATCCATATCTATCTATCTATCTATCCATCCATCCATCCATCCATCTATCTGTCTATCTGTCTGTCTATCTATCTATGTGTATATATAAAGAGTGCATAATTGTGAGAGTGGCTTATGAAAACCCTTACATGCCTAGAAATAGCAGTTTTGACTGCTTTTTCTAGGCATGTAAGGGCTTTTAATACCTTCTCTGTTATATTTGTGATTTATTCACAATTATACAATCTTCTTTTATGAAAGTATTTTTTGACTGCATGTTCTGGCCACTGATATATTTGTAAATAATTTTGAATTGTTTACGATATATCCTGCGTAATGTACTTTTACATTCATTCCTCTGTGATATATATATATATATATTAAAATTAATATAGGGTAGGAAAAATTATAGAAATATTTTCTACCGGTGGCCTAGCATATACACAAAGTCAATAGACATATTTTTCATATAAAAATTAGTGTGCATTCAAACACAAAAGAAGCGACCCATAACAAGTCACCTTACATACTAGAAGGAACAGTGGTTTGGACTTTTTGACTGTTCCTTCTAGCATGTAAGGCGACTTGTTGAGGCTCACCTCTTTTGAGTTTAAATGTACACTAATTTTTATATATGTATATTTTTATACAGGAGTGGCTGTGTGGTAAGTAGCTTGCTTACCAACCACATGGTTCCGGGTTCAATCCCACTGCGTGGCACCTTGGGCAAGTGCCTTCTACTATAGCCTCGGGCCGACCAAAGCCTTGTGAGTGGATTTGGTAGACAGAAACTGAAAGAAGCCCGTCGTATATATGTATATATATATATATATATATATATATATATATATATATATATGTGTGTGTGTGTGTATGTGTGTTTGTGTGTCTGTTTGTCCCCCCACCATTGCTTGACAACTGATGCTGGTGTGTTTACGTCCCCGTAACTCAGCGGTTCGGCAAAAAGGGACCGATAGAATAAGTACTAGGCTTAAAAAGAATAAGTCCTGGGGTCGATTTGCTCGACTGAAGGTGGTGCTCCAGCATGGCCGCAGTCAAATGACTGAAACAAGTAAAGGAGAGTAAGAAGAGAGTACAAATATATTACGAGGGATGGATGAACTCAACACCACTTATTCTCCCACGCAAATTCCAGATCAAAACAATACCAAATGAACCTGACGGACAGAGAACCATCAGGGAAAAGTTAGCACTATTCCATCTAAAATCAGAGATTGAACTACTAAGACTTAGGGCCTCCACTAATGAAGAAAAATATAAAAAATCGACGAAGAGATGCACAGGGAAATAAACAAACAAACCGAGGGACAACCCCTCGAAAATACCATAAATTTTTGGAAAGAAATCTGTGAAAAGGAAGAAAGAAACTCTCTCCTACGCTGGGAAAAAAGCAATGATTTCTTCCAAAGATATGAATCAACTTTTAAACAAGAATTCAGCACAGATAATCCTTTCCTAAAGAAAAGAACTATAAATAATAAACAAAAACTGAACAACGCACAAACCACCTCCAATTTCAACCACTTAATCAACAACAACCCTCCTCATTACCCTCCATACACCATAAATAGAAATCACTTACAGCCAGCACTTTTGAACCACCCAAAACTAAACAGGGAACAAGCTTACAGACAATGCATTTATGAAATAGATTGCACCAAACCTAAAGATCACCCATACACCAGGAACAGAACACACCAACAACGTCCCAATACCAGGCATAACCACCCCATAACAACCCAAAACAACACTAGGATAAGAAACACACCACATGCTAGTCACTACTACCCTATGACCCAAAATTACTGGCCCCCACCGAACTCAACAACACAAAATAACATAATCTTTCCTTTTTATCAATGTGCCATTAAAACACCAACACAGATTAGATTAAATAAGGAAACCTTTTTCATTCAAAAATACAAACCCAAACTTAACCATTGCTAACACATTTAAATACGGAAATTCATCACCCCACTGAGAAAAAAAAAGGGGGGAAAAATATAGAACAAAACCATGGTAAATTAATCAAATTCTACCACATCCTAGATTTCGATTATCTCCCCTATACCGGAAGAAATCCCTAATTACCTCCCCCTATCTAGAACTCTTCTTTCTCAGACTGGAGCGAACACGTTACAATGAAGTAGAGAAATTTGAAAAGACAACACGAAACCGGTTATTTCTCAAAATACAATGTTTATATACCAAAAAGATTTTCTAACATTTTTCTAATATTTTTCTGACATAATTTAAATATATACTTTAACCATGTAACACAAGCCTTCTGTAGTTTTTTCACTCTTATTATCTTATATATATATATATATATATATATATGTGTGTGTGTGTGTGTGTGTGTGTGTGTGTGTGTGTGTGTGTGTGTGTGTATGTATATGTGTGTGTGTGTGTATGTATATGTGTGTGTGTGTGTGTGTATGTATATATATGTGTGTGTGTGTGTGTATGTATATATATGTGTGTGTGTGTGTGTATGTATATATATGTTTGTATGTGCATGTATCTATGTACATATATATATATGTAAGTATAAATGGTGGTGCTTGTAGGGATGGCAGTTGACATGATGACTAGTGGTAGTTGTTTTTCTGTAGGAGGGATGGTCCTTGTGGTTGTGGTAGTGGCAGTGATGGTAGTGGTGATATTAGTTGTGGAAGTGAGTTCAAATTCTGCCAAAGTTGGCTTTGCTTTTCATCCTCTTGGGGTTGACAAAATAAAGTACCATTCAAATACTGGGGGTCAATGTAACCAACTACCACCCTCTGCCAAAATTTCAGGCCTTGTGCCAGTAGTAGAAGAGGTATTAGTTGTGGTGGTCATGGCTGTTGTGAGAGTGGTTATTGAGGTAAAGGTGATAGTGTTGTTTATTGTTGTAGAAATAGCAGAGGTGTTAGTTGAAGCCATGGAGAGCCAACGGAAATATTTTTGGTAGGGTGGTGAGGTTATTAACACTCATATTTACTAATAGTTGTGTTGATGGTTCAAACACAGGTGGTGGTGGTGGTGGAGATACCTTGAGTTGTGGGTGGTGTTCGTGTTGGTGATTTGGGAACAGATAGAAATTATTAAAGAAATGCAACACAAAAGCAAAAACAAAAAACAGACAAGATAAATAATTACTAAAGTAAAAAAAAAATTAAATAAATGAATAAATAAATAAATAAATAGGAAAAGCAATTATATAAAATAAATTTTAAAAAATAGATGTTTAGATAACTAAAGGCACTGTTGATGATGGTGATGATGATGTTAATGATGATGATGGTGATGATGATGATGATGATTGTGATGAAGAGAAGGGGAAGAGAGGAAAAGTGTAATTGGCTGATGGTATTATAAAGCTGATGATTATAGTGATAATAATACTACTACTACAATTACAATAATCACACCATCACTACTACTACTACTACTACTACCAATACTACTGCTGCTGCTGCGGCTACTACTGCTGCTGCGGCTACTACTGCTGCTGCGGCTACTACTGCTGCTGCTGCTACTAATACTGCTGCTACTACTACAACTACTACAATCTCTTCTTCTACTACTACTACTACAATCTCTTCTGCTACTACTACTACTACCACTACTACTACTACCACTACTACTACTACTACTACTACTACTACTACTACTACTACTACTACTATTTCAAATATTAGTAGTATCAATAATAATAATAAACCTTATAACAACAAAAATGATGACAATGACGATGATGATGATGATGATGATGACGGCAACAACGACGACGATGATGATGATGATGATGGTGATGATGATGATGGTGATGGCGACGACGACGATGATGATGATGATGATGATGATGGTGATGTTTCAGTGATAATAACAACAGTAATAATGACACGTAGCTAACAACAACAACAGCAACACAGAAAAACAAACAGTCTTTAATAGATTCTCACAGGAACTTTTGTTAACGAAAATGTTTTTCAAGAGGAAAAGTGTTAGCGAGTGAGTGTAGAGGGTTTTTTTTTTTGAGTGAGAATCTTGAGTGGTGTTTATGGTGTTATGGTAAACTGGAGAGATGGTGCGTGAAGACGATGATGTAGAAAGGAGCGGGGGGAGAGGGGGGAAGTGGAGTATCTGCGGTGCGTTGTTGGATGCGAGCGTGTTACGGAGTTTGTTGTGTGGTGGAAAGAAAGAAAGAAAGAAAGAAAGAGACTGAAGTCAGAAGTCAGAGAGAGAATGAGGAATGAGGAATGTTTGAAGCTCAGAGAGCAACTTTTGCCTTTGGCGTTGCACTATCTTTGCTACACTGGTGAATTAAGTATTTGCATTCAAGTCTTTGGTATAAATAAAAAAAATAAAAATAAAAAATAAAAATAAAATAAAAATAAAAAATAAAATAAAAATAAAAATAAAATAAAAAATAAAGTAAAATAGACCAAGCAAATAAAAAAAACAAAACAAAACAAATAACAACACAACGACAACAACAACAAAAAAAATAACTAAAAAGTAAGCTGTTGTATTTCATTTGGGACTGCTTTGCCTCTTTTTAAATTTTTTTTTTTAGAAATTATTATTATTATTATTTTTATCATCATCATCGTTATCATCATCATCATCGTCGCCATCATCGTCAGTGTCATCATCATCATCGTCGTCGCCATTATTATTATTATTATTATTATTATTATTATAATTATCATTATTATTATTATTATTATTATCATTATTATTATTATTATTATTATTGTTATTATTATTATTATTATTATTATTATTATTATTATTATTATTGTTATTGTTATTATCATTATTATTATTAGTCTTGTTATTGCTAAAAGATTATTATTAGCATTGTTATTACTATTATTATTATTATCATCAGTATTATTATCATTATCACTATTATTATTACTATTATTATTATTCATATCATTACTGTTATTGTTGTTCGTGTTCTTATTCTTGTCAGTGTTATTGCTGTTATTAGTAATATTTTTCATGTTGTTAGTATTATTATTATTATGACTATCTCTTCTCCCTATATATTTTTTAGACTTTTTTTTTTTTTACTATCTTCTGCTGTAAACATTTAGATAATAGTTAACTTTTCACCAAAAGAAAAAAAATGTGTCTACTTCTTCTTTATAGAGGGGATATCATTCTCATCCTCATCACCATTTAAAATCTGTTTGTATGCTAGTATAAGTTGAACTATGTACACACACACACATCCATGCACACATGCACATAGGCACATGCATGCACACACACATATATACTTGAATGTGTGTGTGTATGTGAGAGAGAGAGAGAATGTGTTTTGTTTAGAATAAAAGGCAGAAAAGTATAAACATTACCAATAATTTAGTTACTTTCAACAGTTGTTTCATGAAGAATGAGCATAATTAATTCTATAATTATGTAATTATAGAATTATGCTTATTCTTAATAAAACAGCTGTTGAAAGAAATTATGATATGTCTATGAAACTCTTTCCTGCCTTTTACATGCACATATATATATATGTTAGGGTGTTTGGAATGTAATTTCATTTTTTCACCATTATGAAATATGCTAACCTAGTCATGGGATATCTAGAAATTAGTCTTTATTGTAAGGTTCTAGAAAAATAAGGCAGCCCATTCTCCCTCTACTCAGGAAATAACTGGAAGAGATACCTGGATGACTGTTTCATTCTTTGGCATGAAAGAATAGAGAGACTTAAAGAATTTCAAGCACTTATAAATGGACTTGACATAAACATTCAATTCAGGATGGAATATAGCCATCAACAACTTCCCTTCCTCAACATCCTTATTAAGAAATCTAACAACATAATAGAAACAGATATATACTATAAGCCCACAACGACCTCGAATCCACAAGAGTAAACAAGAGAGACAGAGACAGGCAGAAACAAGAAAAATGCCCCTTGTATTTGAATGCTATGCAAATATTCTTTTAAAAAAACTTTTCTTTTAATTTTTCCAAAATTTAATTGTTTTCCCTATTTACAGTTGAAAAAGTCTCAATGACTGAAACCGGTACTGAAATGTTTTTTATAAAATTATTTTAGCATTTTCTACCTTGACTTTTTTTTTCATATATATCAACTCGTGTGTTCCTTTTCAACCTTCTACATACACACACACACACACACACATATATATATATATATATATATATAACATGTGTATATATATATATATATATATATATATACATGTTATAATTTAGAACAAACAATAAGCTGTCATTATGGTACTCAGAGTTTCGAATGTCAGAATGAAGAGCAATGATGCATTCTCATTGGCTATTAATGGCAACAGATGCTATGAAAAACTGTTGAATAAAAGAGAAGTTATTCTAATAGGTGGAAAAATTATAACATTTATAAATAATCCTCTATTTATCTAATATTGGGGTCTCATTCTTTTGTTGTCACTTTTTATTGTTATTATTATATATATAATTTGTGCGTATGTGTGTGTGTGTGTGTGTATGTATGTATATATATATATATATATATATATATATATATATATATATATATATATGCATACAAATATACATATATATGTGTATATATCTATACCTACCTACATATCTCTCTCTCCACACACACACACACACGCTAGTGCATACACACACATACACATGTGCACACACACACAACAGGCTTCTTTCAGTCATCGGCCAGCAGTTATGTTAGGAGACAAGACACCCAGGTGCCACACAATGGTATTGAACCCAAAACCATATGGTTGGGAGGTAAACTTCTTAACCACCCAGCCATATCTGAGCCTATAGCCATATATGCCTGAAATGTCAGTAAAAAAATAAATAAATAAAATTGATAGTATTTTAGTGAATAATGAAAAAAGAAAATATTTAATATTTCAAGTTGGACCTTTCATTAAACATACAGATGTCTAGACAAGTGTAAGATGTCTCTAAGAGTGGAATGGAGTGGAGTATAATTCTGGAATAATTCTGTCTATTAAAGTTTGAGTCTGCCATTAGATATTAAATATCGTTGCCCAGTCAACTATAGCTCTCTATACAGTACAGCTTTTCTTCCCATTTTAGGTAGTTGTTGCTAAAAGTCAAGTAGTTTTCTCATCTTAATTGCAGTTTATCACTCATAACTAAATGAAATTGTCCATTCAAGTGTTGTAAGTATTGTAAGTGTTGCCTGTGTAATGAGGAGAAACAAGTATTAGAATCATTTGTTTTGAGATTCATTCTATGGTTTCATAAAATTGTAAACCTGTTAAATGTTAAAGGAAAATTACAGAAATTCACTTGTTTTGTTATTGCTGCCCTGGAAAAATTTTATTGCTTATTTTCAGTGATGTTTCATCAACAATCTAAAACTATAGAACAGAAACCAGTAAAAGAATATCAGTCTGCTAGAAATAACAGCCAAATTCCAATCAAACTACATATCCTACCATCTTATCAAAGGTTTGTTATGGTTGTGGTTTAACCTCAGATCAGCTCTGAAATAGGAACCCTGTCCTTGTGAGTATCTCCAATCATTGACCATCTTATGTTTTTAATTTAAAGTAAAGTTATCTTCTCAAGTCATACTGACTCATAAGGGCTGGTTTTTGATTTCACTGATCCATTGCAGAATTACTCATTTTTGCCAACTGAGTGGACTGGAGCAACACAGTACATTGTCCAGTCCAGGATGCAAAACTACAATCTTACAATCATGAGTTCAACACCCTAACCACTAAGCCACATGCCTTCACATGTTTTTTAATTTGATACCGTGTATCTAGGATTACATTATAGATTGTATGCTTGTACTGAGTTCAAATTCTGCCAACGCTGACTTTGCCTTTCATCCTTTCGAGGTTGATGAAAGGAGTACCAGTCAAGCACTGGGGTCAATGTAATCAACAAGGCCCCTCTCCCCCAAAATGTCAGGCCTTGTACTTATAGCAGAAAGGATTATTATTAGTATTATTATTATCAGGTATACTCTTTTACTTGTTTCAGTCATTTGACTGCAGCCATGCTGGAGCACCGCCTTTAGTCGAGCAAATCGACCCCGGGCCTTATTCTTTGTAAGCCTAGTACTTATTTTATCGGTCTCTTTTGCTGAACTGCTAAGTTACGGGGACATAAACACACCAGCATCGGTTGTCAAGCAATGCTAGGGGGGCAGACACACACACACACACACACACACACATATATATATATATATATACATATATACGACGGGCTTCTTTCAGTTTCCGTCTACCAAATCCACTCACAAGGCTTTGGTCGGCCCAAGGCTATAGTAGAAGACACTTGCCCAAGATACCACGCAGTGGGACTGAACCTGGAACCATGTGGTTGGTAAGCAAGCTAGTTACCACACAGCCACTCCTGCGCCTATATGAAAATAATAAAGTGATGACTATATTGGTATCACTTTTATTTTTTTTATCTTAGTACAATCATTTCAGTGACATGTAGCGTAAATATATCAGTCAACATGCTGTTACAAATACAAACAATGATTATAGCAACTCCATACTATATTAAAAGAAATCCACTCAATCATTTCATCAAGACCATCAAACAAGGCCACGCATTTTTACATAGATAGACAGTATTATAAATGCAGTCAGAGAGAGGAGATTATAATGTCATAGTAAGAAAATAAACAGACAGGCCTAGAAAAGAACATTAAATAAAAGGATTGAACAGAAAAATAGAGTATGTATATGAGTAGACAAAATTGATTGTGACTCTGATGCTAATTAGCTTGGGTGAGATAAAAGATGGACAATGTGGTAGAATATTTTAGGTGGCGGTCTGGCAGAAATGTTAGCACACTGGGCAAAATGCTTAGCGGTATTTCGTCTGCCTTTATGTTCTGAGTTCGAATTCCATCGAGGTCGACTTAGCCTTTCATCCTTTTGGGGTCGATAAATTGAGTACCTGTTGCGTACTAGGGTCCATCTAATCGACTGACACCCCACTCTCCAAAAATTTCGGGTTTTGAGCCTAGAGTAGAAAACAATGTTGTAGAATGTTTGGGCAGGAAGGGATGTATTCAAATCTGGTAATAACAAATACAATGATAAGCCTTAATTAGGGAGAGTCATGAGTAACAAATGGTGTAGGGAGAAGTAGGAAGGGAGCAAAGGAGAAAAAGTAATAGAAAAATGTAAGAAGGTTATGAAGAATAGAAAGATAGAAGAAAACGAAAATACAAGTGAAGATCTACAATAAAGTTAAATAAAAATAAAAATAATAAAATTTGTACAATACAGGCACAGGTGTGGCCATGTGGTAAGAAGGTTGCTTCCCAACCACAAGGTTCTAGATTCACTTCCACTGCGTGGCACCTAGGTCTTCTACTCTAGCCTCGGGATGACCTCAGCCTTGTGAATGGATGTGGTAGAGAGAAACTGAAAGAAGCCCATTGTATGTATATATATATATATATATATATATATCTCCGTGTTTTTCTCCTTGTTTTCCCCATATTCTTTCTGTTGAAGAGCGTAGCTTGAAACGTTAAAGACTTTCCGTATTCCCGAGCGTCATACTAATACATCCTTTTGTTGTTTACACCACCTGTCCTCGTCTGTTGTTGTTTTTTTTGTACATTCTCCCATATATATATATATATATATATATATATATATATATATATATATATATATATATATACATACACACACGCACAAACACATATGTTTGTGTGTGTGTGCCTTTGTGTCCGTGTTTGCATTCCCGTAACTTAGCAGTTCAGCAAAGGGACTAACGGAAAGAGTACCAGGCTGAAAAAGAAAAGAAGTACTGGGTTCAATTAATCTGAGAAAAATTCTTCAAGGTGGTGCCCCAGCATGGCCTCAGTCTAATGACTGAAACAAGTAAAAGATATTTATTCCGTAAATAGTTTTTGTTCTTTTATTCTTTTATTTGCTTCACTCATTTTACTATGGTCATGCTGGAACAATGCCTTTAATCAAACAAATCAACCCCAGGACTTATTTTTTGTAAGCCCAGTACTAACTCTATCAGTATCTTTTGCTGAACCACTAAGTTACAGGGCTATAAACACACCAACATCAGTTGTCACACGATTTTGGAGGTACATACACAGAGACACACACACACATATGTATACGACGGGCTTCTTTCAGTTTCTGTTTACCAAATTCACTCACAAGGCTTAGGTTGGCCCAAGGATACAGTTGAAGACACTTGCCCAAGGTGCCACCATGTGGGACTGACCCCCAAAACCATGTGGTTGGGAAGTAAATTTCCTATCACAAAGCCATACCTGTGACTTGCTTCTTACTACACAGCTATGAAAATTCAGAATTGGAAAGGGACTTATTAAGATAAATTAATGATGAATATTCCAGATAGTGGTTGATAACTTTACAAAGGATAAAAAGGTTGATTATAAACATAGAGACATTAAAGTAGAAGAATTATAACAGTGAGAAATAAAATGCAAATAGTGGTAATATATACCTAATTTATAATTTCCTATATAAGTCAGTTAACTGGAATCTGTAAAAAGGTTTTATTAAATTGGTGTAAAGAATGGATTGACTACTCATTATGTTTATTAATTAGTCCAGACTTACATCTTAGGATTTCGAGTGAACTTCATGCAAAATAAATTACCACTGCCACCATACCTTTTATATGGAAGTGCAGTCCATATGATTGATCAATATTTCTTTGTTTAATGTCTGAGATGAATTTTACTAGTGATGCATTACATAGTTCTGTCTATTATATGGCTATTTTATTGCAATTTGAATTTTGACATTGTAGCCCTGATATAGCAGACTACTTTATTGAATGTTTTGACTGAACATCTGTATGCTACGTCTATCCAGAAGCACTGGTTATTCAAACAGCAATTGTATTAATTCCTACTGTTACATATACTGTCAGGTTTATTAGAAAGCAAAGAAATATTAATTATATTATTACGAAGGTTATTGTTATTTAGCAGCACAAAAACAACAGCAATATTCATGTTAGACTGAGGTGTATTATTAACAGAGGAGACAAACAAACTACTGTGATAATTAAACTCCTACATACGATTTCTAATATGTCTTGATATTTTATTATTAATAGCAGTTACACAGATTCACAGATATATTCACACATACACTGAATGGATTTTTTTCCCTTATAGTTTTGATCTATGAAACTCACTCAACTCATAAGGTTTTAGTTAGCCAAGAGTAATAGCAGAATATACTTGACCAAGGTGCCTCACTGTAGGACTGAACCCAAAACCATGTGGTGGCTTCTGCACGGTTTCTGTCTTCCAAATCCACTCATAATAGTTTTTGTCTACTCATGAATATGATAGACACTTTCCCAAAATGGTCGTATGTACAGAACTAGACTCAGATACCTCATTAACATTATGTTGTTTAGTAAAGAAACTCTTAATGTATATCCTCTATCTTAACTAACAATTTCTATTGTTTTTGTAATTGTATTATTCTACACAAGCAAATATACATTTCTGTATGTTTACTTAACGAGTCATTCATTCATTCATTCATTCATTCATTCATTCATTCTTTCATTCATTCATTCATTCTTTCATTTGGCTAGTCAGTCATTCACAAATACTTAGGTCAGTTACATTGAAGTTACAATTCTGCTGAATGGCTACAACAGAATGAAATATTATCTAGAGTTAACTCCACATGCTTGTTTGTCAAGGAGAATGTTATACTGGGTCATCAACTAATATTACTAATGTTACATTACTCTTAAAACATATCTCATCTCTCTTTGGCTTTTTAATGGGTTTAAGTATTAAGTATGCTTTCACCCAGCAAATTAAATATATTTCATCACAGTGTATCTGATGTTATCTACTAAGTATATATAAATATACTTTAACAGAGAGCCATCATCACAGAGAGATTAAGTATGTTTACATACATGCAATAGATTATATCTTGTGCTTTGTTATGAAAGATATCAACAACAATAGAAGTGTCAGTAATAACAACAGCAAAGAAGCTTTCTATCCATTGGATTGACCAGCTAGAAATGGCAGTCAAATATTCCTCTGATTATATCTTAGACTCTTTGTAAGCCTTTCAAAATCAACTTACTTTTAGTTGTTTCACTCATTTGACTACGGCCATGCTGGAACAATGCCTTTAATCAAACAAATCAACCCCAGGACTTATTCCGTTGATCGGATCAACTGGAACCCTCGACGATGTAAGTGACGGAGTGCCAACAACAATATATGTCTCACTATATCTCAGACGTGATGGTCATAGCTGGAATGCTTTTGATCATATATCTGTTGATTCGAAGGCAAACCACAGGGATAATGTCATCACCACCACCACCAACAACAACAACAACAACGGCAGCAACAACAACAATAAAAACTTCAATAGTATAAAAGCTGGCTGTGCAATACAATGAGCCATTAGTGATATATTTTTGCATCCAGCTGTATTTCACAAACAAAGAACAGTTTCTAAACAAAATATGCATACAACCTTATATATAGTCTATTATATATATACATGTGTTTGTAACATATATATTATAAAAATATATTTCATATATATACACACATAGATATATATATTATATTATAAATATGCAGAATATTATTATACATAACGTAATACACATTCTCAATTTCTTTGTTTATTTTAAATTAGTAAATTTCTTATGAGAAACATGGTAATAAGATTCCCTGAAATTCTGCAGAAAATTTTTGCGATTACATGAATTTGGTGAAAATATGTATATTACATATGTCAATTGCTGCATATATAAAGAAAGCAGCTCAATTTGTTTGCATTTGGTTGTTTATAATATATATATATATATATATATATATATATATATATATATATATATATATATATGTATGTATATATATTTATGTGCATGTATAAAATAATAAATATGAAGCCAGTAAGCAGATTGTAGCAATGTGGCAATATGCTAATGAAAAGGTGTTTGTATGTAAAATCATACATATTTGCATAGAAAAATCGTCGAAGTATATTTCTTGGTATATATAAATGATAAAAAATTTATTAGGTTTCTGAGGAAATTTATATAACAAGTAACAACAAGCACATATTATTATTATTACCATCATCATCATCATTATTATTATTATTATTATTATTATTACTATCATCATCATCATCACCATCATTATAATAATCCCACTTCTTCAGTGGTTATACTCAAAAGTTTAATATTCATTAAACTTCAAAACATTGTCGATAAATTAGAATTTTATTTTTCCCCACCTTACTTGATAACTGTGGATCTTTGAGAAATTCTTGGCCAAATTTAAAAACATTTTTGATTTTGATGAAGTTTGTTTGAAATGATTATTTAGGTGAACCTTAGAGCTATCTGAATTCCTAATTTTTGCTTTTGTGTATAATGCAAAATTTTCAATGACAATGAACTTGTCAATTTCTAATTCTCATGAATAAAGTGTATTTACAAACTGCATATATATGTGTATGTGTGTACGTGTGTGTGTGTGTGTGTGCATCTGTGTATGTGTGCACACATGTAGGTGCATACATGTGTGAAACTGTATATACATACATACATACATACATATATATTTACACATATATATATATATATATATATATATGAAATCACTATCGTCATCCTCATTTAATGTCAACTTTCCATACTGGCATGGGTTAGATAGTTTGCCTGGAAATGGTAAGCCAGAGGGCTGCACCAGGTTCCAGTCTGATTTGGTATGGTTTCTACAGCTTGATGGCCCTTCCAAATGCCAACCACTCTGAGAGAGTAATTGGTGCATTTTTACATGCATGTGTATATATGAAGGTGTGTGGCTCAGTGGTCAAGATATTTAGCTCATGATCATCAGGACATGAGTTCAGTTCTTCACTGTGCATTCTGTACTTGAGCAAGAAAACTAATTTCACACTACTGCAGTCCACTCAACGTACAAAAATGAGTTGTACCTATATTTCAAAGGACCAACCTTGTTACATTCTGTGTCACGCTGAATCTTCCTGGGAACTACATCAAGAGAACGCTTGTTTGTGGAGTGCTCAGCCACTTGCATGTTAATTTTATAAGCAGGCTGTTCTGTTGATCAGATAGATAGACGGATAGATAGATAGATAGATAGACAGACAGACAGACAGACAGACAGACCGACAGATAGATAGACATATATACATGTATTGTGTGTATATGTGTATGAATGATTATCTTTTAGTTGGAAAGAAGTCAGTGCACATGAGCTTTTACAGAACATCCAAGATTAGTGGGATGATGGGAAAGAGGAAGGCATCCTCGAGCTGGAAGTCTCACCTGATTGTTTACAACAGACTTCATTCCAATAACAGCATCCAATGAGCCAGATGACAAACTCAATCCTGGTGATGGATTAAGTCTATGATCCTAGTAAGCAATGGTAGGATTTCAAATCAGAGCAGAATGAACTACAAAGAGATGTTGGTCAGTCATTGCCTCAACTCCACAGTCTACAGCTTGATAGTTTTTTATTTATTTATGCGCCCTTTTAAAGCCTAGCCAGGCTCATGGGCCCGGTTTCCCGGTTTCTATGGTGTATGTGTTCCCCACCAGCTGGACAGGATGCCAGTCCATCGCAGCTTTACTTAAGAAACAGAAAGAAAGAGTGAGAGAAAGTTGGGGCGAAAGAGTACAACAGGGGTCATCACCACCCCCTGCCAGAGCCTCGTGGAGCTTTAGGTGTTTTCGCTCAATAAACACACACAATGTCAGGTCTGAGAATTGAAACCGTGATCCTCCGACCGTGAGTCCGCTGCCCTAACCACTGGGCCATTGCGCCTCCACGACAGCTTGATATTGGTACTCCTTTTATAAGGTGATGAACTGGCAGAATTGTTAACATGCCAGGCAAAATGCTTAGCAGCATTTTGTCCTACTGTATGTTCTGAGTTCAAATTTCACTGGAGTCCACTTTGCTTATCATCCTATTGAGGTTGATAAAATAAGTACCAGTTAATCGATGTAGCCCCTTCCTAAAAACTGCTGGCCTTGTGCCAGAATTTGAAACCAATATTAGTGCTTTTTATATTGACTCTGATAAAAAGAAAGGCAAAGTTGATCTCAGAACACAGGGTGCTAAAACAAATAGGAAAAAGCATTTGGTCCTATATTCTAATGAGACTACCAATTTGACACCTGAATATCAGGCAGGAAAATACAATACAGACCATCAACATTTTGTATTTTCATCTGTAATAATTATTCCATTTTCATTGCATAATGAAAATGTGAAACTATGAGTTGTATTCTTAAGAGATGAGGTATCTGCTCAACTATTTGTGATATTGAGCCTATAAACATTTCCTTTGCCATCTCAAGAATTATGGCAAGTTGTGCTTCAGAAAATGGAGCTTGTTATTTTTATGTTGCTGTTGATTTTCATTTTCATTTGATGGGTGAAGCTTACCTTTTCATTTCTTCTGGATCTCAAGCTCTATATAAATGTTTACTCCAACCAATATAGTAGCTAGGCTTTCTGCTCAGTATCATTAATTGCATTCCCTTAAGGTGGTGAGTTGGCAGAGTCGTAAGCACAGAGGACAAAATGCTTAGCAGTATTTCATCTGTCTTGACATTCTGTGTACAAATTCTTACAAAGTCGTCTTTACCTTTTACCATTTCTGGATCAATAGAATCAGTACCAGTCAAGTAATGGAGTTGATGTACCTTTCACCACTCCTCAATAACTTCTGGCCCTGTGCCAAAATTTGAAACCATTATTAATCATAGGTCCTTTGTCTCTGTGCTTTCTGCTAGGCAGAGCAATAGTGTAGCTCTGTGGTGTTCAGGTTCATTAAGACTTGTAAATCTATCTTAACATTCCACTGATCAAGATCATTTTTTGTAAGGTTGCTCTGGCCACTTGCACATACTGCAATACAAAAGGAAGGACTAGCTATGGATCTATATCGTTTCTGGTACCTCATATTATCATTCTTGTATCTCTTTTAACCCATGTCTTGGGACACATTTGTATAGTCATAGATTCTTTCATTTGTTTCAGTTATTTGACGGTGGCCATGCTGGAGCACTGCCTTTAGTCGAACAAATCAACCCAAAGACTTATTCTTTGTAAGCCTAGTACTTATTCTATCAGTCTCTTTTCCAGAACTGCTAAGTTACGGGGACGTAAACACACTAACATTGGTTGTCAAAGCCAAGGTGGGGGAACAACCACAGACAAACAAATACATACATACATATATATATATATACATACATATATATATATACATGCATATATATATATATATATATATATATATATATATATATATATATACATACACATATACAACAGGCTTCTTTCAGTTTCTATCTACCAAATCCACTCACAAGGCTCTGGTCGGCCCGAGGCTATAGTAGAAGACAGTTGCCCAAGGTGCCATGCAGTGGGACTGAACCCAGAACCATGTGGTTGGGAAGCAAGCTCCTTACCATACAGCTACGCCTGCACCTATATGTCTGAAAAATTTAGCCTTCATTTTGGATGTATCTTCAGATCTGAAAGCACAGTAAAAAATAATAACATAGTTTTTGCCTTTATCACTTAAGAGAACTTCTCCCTATATATATCTCCTGGAGAACTATTACACTACTTGAAAGGCGGAAGATTTAGCTTACCTCTATCTTTTTGTAAGCAGAGTTACACAAGCTTTCACTTTGCCCTCTCCTCATTATATTCTATGGCCAACAAATACCAATTATTCTTTTCTACTATAGGCACAAGGCCCAAAATTTTTGGGGAGGAGGCCAGTCGATTAGATGGACCCCTAGTACCTAACTGGTACTTAATTTATCGACCCTGATAGGATGAAAGGCAAAGTCGACCTCAGCAGAATTCGAACTCAGAACATAAAGACAGATGAAATACCGCTAAGCATTTCACCTGGTGTGCTAACGTTTTTGCCAGCTCATCAATTATTGTATATTTTATGGCAGAGAATTACTGATCAATTGAATAAAATTCTCTCAATTACAGCTACATCATATTCTTGTAAATGTAACCAACATAAAAAATTCCTTTTATACATTTTGTATTGAGGGAATCTGCTATAACACTGGTTCTCAACCATTTTTTACTAATGAACCCCTTTAATTAGTATTTTCTTCAGGTGTATATGCTATCTTCTGTCATTGTAGTGTTTAGTCTTGTCGTATACTTGTGTCAGAGGTTGGTATTTTTGATGTGGAATTGTAATGTGAGTAAATAGACTTGTAAAATTTTGGGTAACAAACTTCTTTTTTACTGCTGTGTACTTTCGTTTATTGAGGGCTGCTTTTCCATAAGCAATTATTGTTGATTTTACATGTATGCTAATGAAAATTTAAATTGGTAATACACGAATAAATTGTATTTTCAAGAGAGAGTTAAAAATACATCTTCACACTACAAAATAATTACAAAGTAGTAATAATACTAAAAATTGTTTCAGATTTTGTCACAAGGCCAGAAATTATAGGGGGAAGGGAATAGAGGATTATATCAACCCAGTACTTGACTGGTACTTTATTTTATCCACCCCAAAATGATGAAAGACAATATTAATGTTAATGGGATTTGAAATCAAAATTTAAAAAGCCCAGAGAAATTCTACTAAGCATTTTGTCCAATGTGTTAGCAATTCTGCCAGCTCACCCACCACTGGCCACTAATTTGGGGGAGAGGAAGTTGTTTACATTGACCCCAGTGCTTAACTGGTACTTATTTCATTGGCCCTCCCAACCTCTCCAACAAAATAAAAGTCAAAGTTGATCTCAGCAGCATTTGAAATCAGAGTATAAAGAACCAGAAGATGCTTAAATTATTCTGCCAGCTTATCACCATAGAAGTAGTAGTAATAGCAACAGCAGCAGCAGCAGTAGCAGTAGTAGTAATCCTTTCTACTGTTGGAACATGCTCTGAAATATGGGAGGAATGGCAAGTTGGTTACATCAGCCACAGTGCTCAATTTCTGCATAATTTTTCAACCGAAATGGATGAAAGGCAAAGGTAATTTAGGCAGAATCTGAAATCAGATCATAAAGCTGGAAGAAAAACTACTATGAATTTTTCCTGATTTACTAACGAATCTGTCAGCTCACTAATTATAATAATAATAATAATCGTAATAATAATAATGATAAATGCCCGGATGCAGTACCAGGCAGTGGCTCTCATGGCTTCTGATCTTAATTGATTGGAAGTGTTATCATGTACGTTGTTTTGCCTTGGTATAAAAGATGGGCTACAGCAAATATTCTGCTCAATACCACAGATTTGCTTGTCGGTTGTTTGACATTAACCAGTTGAGCATGTCCCTTGGTGGCTGACGATATGTGCATCTCTGACCATGAGAAGAAGTAGTGGGGCAGCATCATAGCCATGTGTTGAGAGGAATTCTTTGGGGTTTGAATAATTCACCTTTGGAATCATGAGTGCTTTGCTCAACATCCTTAAACAAACCTTATTCAGGGACGTTTTGAGCAGGATGGGCTACCCGACCTGAAGAAAATTCTAACTGGGCCCCACCTGCGAGGTCATGTGCTGTTTATCTTGATATGAGATTACCATGTCGCGCACATATGGTTGTGATGCACGTGCCTGGTGTACCCTTATCAGCTGGGTAGTCATGATGGGTATACTGGGCTTCGTATATTTTACTCCATTGTCACTTTGATGGCATGCACTGCTCTCTCACTCAGTAATGATAATATGAAAAAGGTAGCAGTAGTACCAATAATTGTCAGAGCTCTGGGAACAGTGAGCAAAAATGTCGAGGAGTGCGTGGAACAAATAAGCAATTCTGCCAGCTTGCTGCCTTGATGATGATGATAATAATAATAGTAATGATAATAATAATAATAATAATAAACATTATGGAATAGCAACAGAAAAAAGATGGTATAAACACACGCCAGAAAAGGTCACAGAAAACGAGAAAGCAACCATACTCTGGGATATGCCAATACACACAGATAGAGAAATTAAGGCAAATAGACCAGATATAGTTGTCAAAGATCATGAAGGAAAAAAATGCCTTCTAATTGATGTTTCAATACCAGCAGATGACAACGTTTCTCTAAAAGAAATGGAAAAACTTTCAAAATACAAAGACCTGGAAATAGAGATAACTCGAATGTGGAATCTAAAAACAGAAACAATTCCTATCATAGTAGGTGCCTTAGGTATAATAAAAAAATATTCAGACAAATACATAACAAAAACACCAGGACTTACAAATATATATAACATACAGAAAATTGCACTACTGGGTACTGCACACATTCTACGCAAAACACTTTCAATACAGTAAACATAAGAGCACCACAGCAAACCACAGCACATACCCAAGGCGCACAGAGCTGTGCTCGGTAGTAAAGTGAAAGCACGTTATAAAAATAAAACTACTGAATAATAATAATAATAATAATGATAATAATAATAATAATGACATTTATGATGATGTACCCATCAAGGTTATCTTTTTTTTCCAATCTCCACGAACTACAAAAGAAAACCTTGATGGGTACAGCCTATATACTAAGGAAAGCACTCTACATCTTAAATGGAATAAGTATGGTGATAATTTTAGCATCCAATAGCGAAGCAAAAATACTAAGGCAGCTGAAATAAAGTTATGATGAAAGGAAACCAAAAATGATACTAATAATAAAAGTCACATTCTGTTGTCAAGGAAGCTTGCAAATTTGCAAGGGAACTTGGTGTTAACCCTGAATTAGATGAAGAACCTGAAACCATTGCCACAAAACAAGCAAAATGGATCAAGCAGACTGCAGAAAAAGAATGGGCAGAAACAAATTGATCTGTGGAGCCAGAAGTCCCTGCCTAGGCAGTATATTCTTTGAAGTCAAAATGCTGATGTAGACCAAGCAACAACCCATCAATGGCTGAGAAGCTCTGGATTGAAAGCAGTGACCGAAGGTTTCATATTGGCGGCACAAGATCAAAGCTTGCTTACCAAAAGCTACCATGCTAACACTCTTCAAAATGGTTCTGATCCTAAATGCAGGTTCTGTGACACATTTGACATAACAATAGACCATAGACCATAAACAATAGA
>NC_142931.1:112575915-112588415 GCF_046866305.1 Octopus bimaculoides
TTAAACATGAACTGTAATTTAGAAATTAACAAATAATAGATTTTATTTATTATCATGCACGTTTAGTCTCTGATGGAGCCTCTACATGGTTTGTCTTCTTCACAGAAATGGCAGCTGAATGTGTTTTTTAGCATATCCTATAATCATTTTGATGCTAATTAGTAAATAGAGATCTTACACATAAAACCATTATTGAGTAAACAGTTGTTAGTGTAATTCATCATCGTCACTTATTTCTTCTTTGTTTTTCTAAAATTTTCGTTGCGGCTTGCAACCTTTTCAATAGTCATTATGCTTCAACACACGAACTCACATAAAGAATCTTTCAAACCAAATCCAAAAACGAAATAAATATATATATTAATATACTAAATATGATAGTTAGACAGTGTAGAGATATATAATAAATAGTAAATAACCATGTATATAAGTATCATATTAATGTTGTGGTAAATATATTCACTGTTTGTTATTATAGAGATTAATGATAAGGAGAAGTTATTAATAGTCAACATATTTATCCAATAGATTAAATATGTATAACAAATATATGTAAAAATCTAAGTAGTAATTTATATGCGGAAAAAATTACACAAAAATACCTATGTTCAAAAAGAATTTGATAAAACATGATAATAAATAATTGTGGATTATTAAAAAATGTATTAAAAATATATATTTGCTTTGGTAAGTAAACTAACACCCCTATATATATATATACATGTATACATGTATATACACACACACACACATATATATATATATACATACATACATATATATATATATATATATATATATATATATATATATATACTTACAAAAGGAGGATGTTCTGAAACTATTGTTTCTAGAATAAGAATTGTGTAGAGGAAGTTCAGAGAGCTCTGTTGGCAACAGAAGGGCACTCTTGGAGTGAAAGGTTGACTATATGATGCTTGCGTGTGAACAGCTATACTCCATGGTAGTGAGACATGGGCTCTGAATGCAGAAGATATGTGTAGACTGGAAAGAAATGAAGGTAGAATGCTCCATTGGATGTGCAGCATCAGTGCACATGTACGACAAAGTGTAAATACATTGAGAGAAAAGTTGGGCTTAAGAGGTGTCAAATGTAGCATGTAAGAGAAAAGACTACGTTGGTTTGGGCATGTGCTGTGTATGAATGAGGACAGCTGCATAAAGAAGTGCCAATCACTGAAAGTAGATGGTACCCACAGAAGAGGGAGACCCAGGAAGACATGGGAAGAAGTGGTGAGGACCAATCTCAGGATGTTGGCCCTCATGGAGGAAATGACAATAGACCAAGATGTCTGGTGATATGAAGTTCTTGGCAATACCTGCCCACGTCAACAAAACTGAGTTCTAGAAGCGCTGTGTGTCCCACCCACACTTATCAAGAAAATTTCTCACACCCTCTACCACAACAAATCAAACTACATCTCTTCTCTTCCTCGTCATGAAGTGGAAATATTTCATTAGCTGATATATTGGTAAATAAAGAATATGTTGTATTTTCAGAACTAGAGGATATTCTTTTCTACTCTAAGCACAAAGCCCGACATTTTTTGGGGAGGGAGCCAGTCGATTAGATTGACCCCATTACGCAGCTGGTACTTGATTTATCAACCCCGAAAGGATAAAAGGCAAAGTCGACCTCGGCGGAATTTGAACTCAGAATGTAAAGACAGACGAAATACCGCTAAGCATTTCGCCCTGTGTGCTAATGTTTCTTATTTCTTTATTGCCCACAAGGGCTAAACATAGAGGGGACAAACAAGCACAGACAAAGGGATTAAGTTGATAACATCGACCCCAGTGCGAAACTGGTACTTAATTTAGCGACCCTGAAAGGATGAAAGGCAAAGTCGACCTCGGTGGAATTTGAACTCAGAATGTAAAAACAGACGAAATACCGCTAAGCATTTTGCCTGGCATGCTAATGTTTCTGCCAGTTCGCCACCACACAACTAGAGGATATTGAGCAACACTGATGGCATATTTGGAATTAACACTCAAATATTCCCAAGCATTATTCTAACACACAAGGCAACAAAATTTTTTCATTGTTGGCCAGAGTTACCAATTTTATAGAAATTCTTATATTTAATGGTATAGTAATGCATTATTACATTGTGGTCTGTGCTCATGTCATTAACTAATTAACAGTACATTTTATAGTCATTTTATTCGCAGAATTATTCTAATATAAAACACTTAGGAATCTATATGATACCGTTTTTAATTAATGATCGTCATCACTAAATATATGTATATATATAAATATAAATATATATGTGTGTATATATAATATATATATATACATGTATGTATATGTTTATATATATTTCTGTATGTCTGTGTGTATATGTGTGTGTGTGTGTGTAGATGTGCCTACATATATACAAGCATACTTACACATATTTATATAAATATTTATATATGTATTCATAAATGGGTACATACATATATATATATACATACACACACACACACACACATGCATGTATGTATATGTATACATGTATGTATGTGTGTATAAATGTATATATGTATCCTTCTATATATGTATGTATCTATCTATTATTATCACCCTATCTCCTTGTATCTGTGTGTGTGTGTGCATGTGTGTGTGTGTGTGTGTGTGTGCACATGTGTGTTAATCAGCAGTTCACCATAAACGAAATATGGGGCGATAGTGATAACACTAAGCGGTGATGTGTATAAATACAAACTTATTACCAGTTCAAATATGCTTGTGTTGTATTCAAATGTTTAAGAAAGCCATTCACTGTGTTTTGTCATGGAGAAATTTTCTCATTGTAGAGAAATAGGTGTAAATATGCTAGATCAGTTCACTGCACCACCAAGCCAGACTGGTAGGGGATGCATGCATTTTGAAGTAGTTATCTCCTCTTCAGCAACAGAAACCGAAAAGGATGGTAATACTACATTGATGACTAGGTTGCAGTTTGGTTCATTCGCAGACGTCAGTTCCTTATATGTACTGCACGTTGTAGGTTAGGCAAGATCAGTTGTAATTCTGTGGAGTTTGAGCACATTAGTGACAGAAATCAATCCTTGAGATTAACTGATTGACAGTGTTGGGTTATATTATGAGTACTCTGTAGTCTATATGAGCCAGTAAGGATTATATACTCTGGTTATGTGTATAGATCAGCTAGAACTAGAGTTATTAGTAGCCAGAGGTGTGAAGTTCATCAGCAGGGTATATCTCCAGTAGCCTCAGTATGATAGTTAATTCTTCCTATCGATGGATAATGCAGGCTGATGGAATATGCACAGTTTCTCAGGGAAGCAGAGTTGGCAATTAAAAGCTCCAGCTCAGAGTGTCTCTATTAAGATCACTCTATTTAATATTAACAAAGTCATGTCTATAGACTCAGA
Source organism: Octopus bimaculoides (assembly GCF_046866305.1). Lineage (NCBI taxonomy): Eukaryota > Metazoa > Mollusca > Cephalopoda > Octopoda > Octopodidae > Octopus > Octopus bimaculoides. Next base: position 112,579,324 of record NC_142931.1, read on the forward strand.
TGAAGAGGGACACAGAAGTGGAGTTTTCCCTATACCTACATATCAAGAAGTGCTTGTGTTGTGTATATCTTTTCTTAAATTTATTAGCTGTCATACTAGTATGGAGTATTGTGATGCCATCAGTTGGTGTGAGTATGGCTCTTTGGATGACAGAACTGACAGCTTGGATCCTCACAGTAGGCAATTGATATGTTTTCAGAAGATACAGATTTGAAAGAGAGGATGTGATCGTTACCAGCGTCGCCTGTGATCGTTACCAACGTCGTCGCCTTCCTGGCACTTATGCCAGTGGCACGTGAAAAGACATTCAAGCGAGATCGTTGCCAGTACCGCTGGACTGGCTCCTGTGCAGGTGGCACGTAAAATACACCATTTTTAGCGTGGCCGTTGCCAGTACCACCTGACTGGCCTTCGTGTCGGTGGCACATAAAAACACCTACTACACTCTCGGAGTGGTTGGCGTTAGGAAGGGCATCCAGCTGTAGAAACTCTGCCAGATCAGATTGGAGCCTGGTGTAGCCACCTGCTTCACCAGTCCTCAGTCAAATCGTCCAACCCATGCTAGCATGGAAAGCGGACGTTAAACGATGATGATGATGATGATGATGATGGGGGCCCTGTAGAAGTATATTTGTGAGCATGGCAGCCATGATTCTGGGGTGCAAGACCACGACTGACTCAGGGTTAAAAGGAAACAACAAAAATAATAACATGACAAAGGATTATAGCATATTTACCAGCAGCCAGTCAAGTTGAGACAGGCAGAGTTTTGCACCCCACCCAAACACACTTCTTATTATAAAATGGCCACTGTATTAAAAGTTAAGAATGATTACTTTGTTGTTAGTGACTCTCTACTTTAACCTTACAACCAGACTGCACCCCATCCCACTGTCCACACAAAATGTAATTAAACTTTGTAAGTGTTTGGATAGATGTCGGAAATTATTTTCTATAGTTCGAACATTTAGTTGAATAATTAATAAGACAAGAAGAATATATTTAAATGTCTGTCTAATTATTAATTGCTGTCTGTATGTAAGATTTAGCATCACATCATTCATTGTAAAAATCAGCGCCAAAGTTTGGTCAGAGTAAATATATGTATATATTTTTTCAATAATGATTTATTGGTAAAGAACAACAGATTTGTCAATTTAATTAACCCCTCATATTGTTTGAACATATATTTTATTAACCCATAGACATCACTATAATTATATAGTGATGGCGGTGAGCTGGCAGAAACGTTAGCACTCTGGGCGAAATGCTTAGTGGTATTTCGTCTGCCGCTACATTCTGAGCTCAAATTCTGCCTAGGTCGACTTTGTCTTTCATCCTTTCGGGGTTGATAAATTAAGTACCAGTTATGCACTGGGGTCGAAGTAATCGACTTAATCCGTTTGTTTGTCCCCTCTGTGTTTAGCCCCTTGTGGGCAATAAAAACATAAGAATCGCTATAATTATATTTTCATTATTATTATGATTTGCCTTAAGGTGGCAAGCTGGGAGAATTGTTAGCATGTGGGTCAAACTGCTTCATGATATTCCTTCCAGCTTTATGTTCTGAGTTCAAATTCTGCTGAGGTTGACTTTATTTTTCATCTTTTAGTGGGGTTGATAAAAAAAAAAATATCATTATCTGTTGAGCACTTGGTCAATGTAATCCATTAGGCCCAGCCCTAAAATTTCAGGCTAGCACCAGTTTTAGGATTTATCTTTGTTTACATTTATAAAGAATAAAATGTTTTGAATGGTACAACAATGCACTATAATACAAAAAATAGACTATATACCTGTTGTAATTTAATTATCTATAATCCAATGATATTTCGGAATACAATTCCTTCTTCAGATAGTCTTAGATTTATATATTTGTTTTGCAAGATTCTTCAAGTGAAAATGTGTGTTGAAACAGATATTGTTATACTTGGGGATGGTCATTTTTTTATGCCAATTAAACATAGACTATTCATTTGATCTCCACTTTAGTTTTTAGTTGTATTATTTTTATTTTATACATCAATCGAAGTTTTTTGCCTCACACGTTCTGTGGCCTCATAAGTGACTCTCTGTTTCATATGTCTCCTCTTGTCCTGCTTATTCCAATTTTTGCCTTTGCTTTAATTCATATAAGCTGCAGCCAAGTCTCAATAAGAGACATCAGGGGACAAGTTTATGTGTCTAAAGATGCAAGCAGATGAGGTGCCATGTAATTAAGAAAACCGATGTCTGCGTGTCATAAACAAATCTTTTTATAAAATTTATAGTAACACTGTAAGAATACAATAGTATTTATATGGAGATGAATTTACATAAAATTCATGAGGTGAGGCCATCAGGAATTTGGTCTATGTATTTATTTGCTCTTTTCAATGTCATTCTAGGTTCTCCAGTTACAACAGGTAAAGCTGTTGTTTTGATTTGAAACTTCACATTCTTCTAATTTTTATTTCTAAGTTCTATCTTTATATCTGACATTGATGGAAAATTTACCAGTTCTTTTCCTTCTCACTTGTTGTGGGTAGATTTTCGTGAAATCTCAAGATGAAAGCTGGATATTATGAAATTTTAATTGATTTCCTTTCCAATTTTCTTTGTATTTTTAATCTTTCTATCCTGGTGACATGCAAAACAAAGCAAAGTTAATCTGAAGATGATTCAAATTCACAATTTTAAGGAACAAAATTGCTGACTGTGTGTGAGTCATTTACCAACTGAAGGTCAAGTGAAGAAAAAATGCGTTTATCAACATATTTTTTTTTACATATATTAACAAACACCAAAATTATATTGTCTTTGCCATCATTATCATCACTGTCATCTTCATCGTTATTACCATCATCATTGTTGTCGTCCTCATGGTCATCCTCATCACCATCATCATCATCATCTTTGTTGTCATCGTCATCGTCGTCATCATCATCATCATCACCATCATTCTCATCACCATCATCACCTTCATCATTATCATCTTTGTTGTTGTCCTCATCATCACCATCATCATCATCTGCTTCAACATCATTATCATTATTTGCATAGTCATCATCATCATCCTCATCTACCACCACCATTCACAAATCTTTGGCTCAGCTATTGAATTGAGTTGAGGAATAATCCATGAGCATTTTTTTTTTCAAATTTAAAAATGCATGCAAAAATGAAATGCATTGGCAAAACGTTTTATGTTATTTAAAAGAGATTTTTTTTGCTCTACAAGACGGTGTGTTTTGATTTTTTAATTTTATTGATTTTTGTGTATTTTCAGATCATTAAAATGGAATATCAAGTGGACAAAACTGAGCATTTTCGATACCATTTGCTTTTTGCATTTAATTCAGGTGTTAAGGCTGCCGAAGCTGCTCACGAGATTTGTTCTGTGTATGGAGAAGGATCAATGCCTCAAAGCACCATCTGCCATTGGTTTTTGCTCTTCAAAAATAGGAATTTTGACCTCAAGGATTGATCACACACCGGTCGACTAATTGAATTTGATGAAGAGCAATTGAATCAACTTCTTCGTGAAAATCCATGTCAAATGACCAGAGAACTAGCCGAGTAGAGGGATTGTGATAAAAAAAACTGTGGTGAACCACCTTCACTCAATGGGCAAGGTTCAGAAACTCGGTGCTTGGGTGCCACACACTTTGAGCGAAAGCAACAAAAATCAATGCTCCACAATTGTTTCCAGTTTACTCACTCAACATTGCTCAACACATGATCACAAACAGTATTTTCTTTACCATATTGTCACTGGCAATGAAAAATGGTGCCTTTATGTCAATATGAAACAGCAAAATGAATGGCTCAGCCCCGACAAACAAGCAACTCCACAAGCAAAGCAAGATATTCATCCTCAAACGACCATGTTGTGTGTATGGTGGAACTGGGAAGGCACAATTCATTATGAACTGCTTGAGTGCAACTAGACACTCAATGCAGAGCTCTACGTTCAACAACTGCTCCGACTCAACAAAGCAATTCAGCAAAAAAGCCCAAGCAGGCGAAATGGCGTTCTTCTGCAACATGACAATGCCCATACTCACATCGCCAATATGACCAAAGTCATGATTCAAAAACTCAAATAGGAAGTGCTGCCTCGTCCTCCATGCTCTGCAGACTTGGCACCATCAGATTCTTATCTCTTTCAACTGCTTTCAAAAGCTTTGTGTTGTGTATCATTCAATAATGACATGGAATTGAAGGCTTGGTTGGACGAATTCTTTGAGTCAAGACCAGGAGATTTCTATCACTAAGGCATTGAAAAACTTATAGAACGATGGAAGGAAGTCGTAAACAACAACATCGAATACATTATTGATTAATTTGTTGTTTTTTGTTTAAAATAAATTTGAAAAAACGTTCATGAATTATTCCTCAACCCAATAGAAGACATTCATTCAAAGTGACACACAGTAGGGCTGAACACAGAACCATGCTGTTGAGAAGCAAATTTCTAACCCACTCAGCCATACCTATGCTTAATATAACATATACATCCTAATATAATAAATACGGTCATCCAGAGAATGTATTCCAAATGCACTCATGTGAGAAATATTAATTCACCTCAAACAATATCTCTGTATGAGTAATTCTCATATCTTGTTATTCATGTTTAGTGTATTTGAATACACTTGATCAACATCAAAGTAAGATATTCATGTATACAATATTTTCATGGGGCAGCTATATTTTGTTATTGTAGTTGTTGTTATTGTTTTTAGCCCCAGGTTAAAACTGTGATTGAGCTGGTCTATGATCAATTGTATTCCACTTGTGATCATCTTGTCATTTCTGTAAGGACTACATTGTTTAATGCTGAAAGTCAGTATAATTCTTATACCACTGACCTCTTCAGAAATCGTTGATAGTGTATTAACCACCATCATATAACTTTCTGAAAAAAATGAAAAAGTTTAATTAATAAAGAAAATTTCTTGATTTAAAAACAATAATTCCTTTGTTCTTCTGTGTCATTACCACTTTTTAATAAGAAATTTAATGAAGATATTTAACGAAATAGATAAAAAAAGAACAATAAGAATTCAATCATATTATATTGATATAGCTGGAATATTTAATGTAAAGCATGCGTCTAGTTGTTGTTGTTGGCACTCTGTCACTTACGACGTCAAGGGTTCCAGTTGATCCGATCAACGGAACAGAATGATCGTGAAATTAACATGCAAGTGGCTGAGCACTCCACTGACACGTGTACCCTTAACGTAGTTCTCAGGGATATTCAGCATGACACAGTGTGACAAGGCTGACCCTTTGAAATACAGGTACAACAGAAACAGGAAGAAAGAGTGAAAGAAAGTAGAGGTGGAAGAGTACAGCAGGGTTCGCCACTATCCCCTGCCGGAGCTTCGTGGAGCTTTAGGTGTTTTCGCTCAATAAACACTCACAACGCCCAGTCTGGGAATTGAAACCGCGATCCTATGACCGCGAATCCACTGCCCTAACCACTGGGCCATTGCGTCTAGTAAATACTAGTTATTCTATCAATATTTAGCTGGAAATTACTGAGTTTTAGCTTTAAATTATCTATGCTCTTCCAGATTCAGTTTGCTAATAATTCTCAAAACTGTTTCAGGTATTTATCAACTCCTAGAATAGTCACATACACCATTAGGAGTCATTATTGACCACCTTACTATAACCTCTGGTCTAATATATCCTTTCCTAATTTTTAAGATGGAAATATATGACTTGCAGCAAATTTAGTTGTTATTTCTTGCTGGAAATGCTATCACATACAAACTTCTCCATTGGCTCATTTGCAGTTATATTGCCAATGAGGTGTTAGTGACTGACCAATCAATAAAACAAGTGATGTCACACAGAATATGTTATTAGAGTCCAATCTGTTAAAAGCATTATTTATATAAATATACGAGGTCTGCCTGAAAAGTAAAGGGACTAGTGTCACAAACAATATATTTCAATTTCAAACAACATCGATCATGTGTTCCCCTTCAAGTCCCTCCTCAAGTCTAATGCACTTTTCCATCCTTCTCTGCCATGCTTCTATGCCCCTCAGCTCTGTCATTACAGCCCTCCTGATGGCCTCAATGCTTTCAAAATGGGTCCACTCGATGAAGCCCTTGAGCTTCAGGATAAGAAAAATATCACACAGAACCAGATCAGGTGAAATGGGAAGTTGTTCCAGTATGGCAATGTTCCTCTCAGCCAGGAACATCCGGATGCTCAGGGCTTTGTGAGCTGGTGCATTGTTACAATGAAGCAGCCACGATTTGTCCAACCAGAACTCATCTCTTCTAGTGCACCGAGAGAAGCAAATGCCACAGGATCTCTTTGTAGACTTGATTATTCATCGTCTGGCCCTGCAGTAAAACCTCACAGCAGAAGATGCCCAAAGCTCACACAGCACACCTAGTCCCATTACTTTTCAGGCTGACCTTGTACATAATTAGTGTTCCACTTCTTACACATTATGCAAGGTAAAATCATTCACATCCAGGTAAAACGACAGCTTCTTTTAATCCTTAAAGTACATACAATTTAAAATATATCCATTTTACTATTTCACAATGCTGTTCACATCAAATATGCTACAATGTCCGAATATATATGATATGCCTTGTGAGTGAATTTGATTGAAAGAAATTGTATGAAGCTTGCTGCATATATATTATGTATGTATGTGTGAGTATTTCTCTGTGTGTCATCATCATTATCTTTTAATGTCTGTTTTCCATGCTGGCATGGGTTGGAAAGTTTGACGGAGGTCTGGAAAGCCAGCAGCTGCACCAGGCTCTACTCTGATCTGGCAATATTTCTACAACTGGATGCCCTTCCTAATGCCAACTACTCTGAGGATATAGTGGGTGCTTTTTACATGCCACCAGCACAAGAGCCAGTCAGGTGGCCCTCGCATCTATCACATTTCGATAGTGCATTTTACATGCCACCGGCATAGGAGCCAGTCAGGGAGCACTAACATCGACCACTTTGGATGGTGCTTTCTACATGCCACCGGCTATATATATGTATCTATGCACCCACACACATAATCTAATGTTGACTTAGCTGGTCGAAACTTCAAAGTCACCGTCAATACTATTCTTGTGAAAGAATAATAAATTTGTACTCTACAAAAGTTTGGAATAACCCTTCAGATTAATGTACAATTTTTTTATAATTCTACAAACATTTATATACACGTACATACATACATACATACTACATACGTAGCCATCCGGTTGCACCAGTCCTCAGTCAAATCGTCCAACCCATGCTAGCATGGAAAGCGGACGTTAAACGATGATGATGATATATATATGCGAGTAAAAATAAATACAAAAAAGGGTTTTTTTTTGTATGATTGTGTATAGAGGAATATATTATTTTGTTTAAAAGAGTTCCAACACTGTCTGTTTTTTATGTTTTATTTATATTCATGCAGAACCAATGTGGGGTATAGAATATGGAATATACAATATATAATATAAAATAGAATAAAATAAAAATGGATGGCACCATGAAATAAAGTATTGAATGTAGATGAAATATTGAGTGTTCAATATAAAGGATCAAATATATAAATATAAGTATATAAAGGCGACTCGAGTTTCAGGGCTATTTCCCTTCGTCATGGCCGGTATATATATACAGGGTTGACCAAAAGTCACCCAACAGTGAATCAAAATTCCATAAATACTTAATATTCAATTTTTTTTCATTCACTTGGAAAAATGTGTCACTCAGGAAGGACTACAGTTTGACCAATTTTCATGATGTTTCATATTTTAACGGTGAGTGTGTTAAATTTCAAGGCAACATCGGTTGTCAAGTGATGGGGGGGGGGACAAACACAGGTACACAAACATACACACATGCACACACACACATACGTGTATATACATATATATATATATATATATATATATATATATATATATATATATTATTTTGGCATGGATTCTATAGCTGGATGCCCTTCCTAATGCCAACTACTTTACAGAGAGTGAGGGTGCTTTTTATACAGCACCAGCATATATATATATATATATATATATATACACACATATACATATATCATTGTCATTTAATATTCATTTTCCATGTACAGAGAGAGAGAGAGAGATAGGGAGGGAGAGAGAGAGAGAGAGAGAGGGAGAGAGACAGAGGGAGAGAGAGAGAGAGAGAGAGGCGGGGGGGTGCAGAGAGTGAGAGACGGAGAAAAGAGAGTAAAATAGCCAGATGTACATGTTTTTGTATTTAAGTTTCAATCTACTGGTTGAGCAGTTAGAAATTCTCTTCCCAATCATATGGCTCCAAGTTCAATCTCACAACACAGTGCAGTACTTTTAGCAAATGGCTTCTACCTTAGCCTTAGGTTGTCACCAATTTTATGAACACTATTCAGTAGATGGTAGCTATACAAGAAATGTTTTTGAATACACTGTATTTTATTTGAAGTTATTCACTTTATCTTTCATTTTGTTTACCCAAATTCCCTTGTCCATGAGTACTTTTATCATAGCCCTGCCCTCTGTCCTGCAATATCTGGATGCACTACCTTACACTGCATTTACCTACAAAACCTGGTTTCTGCCTGTCTTTCTCCCATCAGCCTCAGTAGTTTTGCTAGAGGGTTATCACAACAGCCTTTCTTCTCTTGACAAGGCTATCAACATATACTGTACGTATGCTTTCATCACAGAAAGACAGAGAGATAGAGAGAGAGGGGGAAAGATAGAAAGAGAAGAGGGATTGAGATACGGAGAAGGAGAAGAGAATTGAGAGAGCGAGAGATGTAAGACAGAGTTGGAGGGTATGCATAAGGAAGGCAGTGATAAAAATTAAGTATTCAGCACCAATATTGCCCTGGAATGCTAACTACTGCAGCAATTACAGATTATTCTTGATGTAAATGTTAAGCAAACCGTAATGGAATTATGATGTGCAAACATTTAACATTACAGAAATGTTTTATTAGGTGTTTATATGAAGTTATACGGAAACTGTTTGTTTTGAAAATATTCTGTTGTCTGTTCTGTAGTTTACAGGTGCAGCTGAATGGTAAGAAGTTTGCTTTCCGACCACATGTTTTCTCATACAGT
>NC_142931.1:112593415-112613189 GCF_046866305.1 Octopus bimaculoides
TATATGTATATTATGTTATACCTTTAACTCAAATTTATTATTCTTAATTTATTTGTATGTTATCGGTTGAAATAATATATTTGTGCATAAATTGTTATATCATTTGTTCTATATCTTGCATCTTACTCTTATAAATCTCTTATTCTTTTATTTATTTTATTTTTCTTACGTTATTCTTATATCCCTTCATTCCTTATGTTTGGTGGATTATGTTGTATTTCTTATATATGATCATTGAGGGAGTGTGGCAGGTTGAGTCGTTAACCTGACGTTTTTATTCTATAACTAATAATTTTACTCTTGTCTCAATTATTCTGAGCACTTCTTGCAGCCCTGTATAAAATCTATTAGTTTCCTAATAAGAAACTATTAATATTACATATCTATCTATCTATCTAATATATATATATATATATATATATATATATATATAAACAAATAGTAAATGAGTATATGCATATATACGTACAGGTATGTGCGTACCGACATCCACCTGTATGTATATGTGCATATCTGGGTACAGGACATTGCAAACAAAATGTAGACGAGAAAACACACAAGCCACATAGAGAACATTCTACTTCATCAGCTACCCACGTTTTAACACCGGCGTTTCGAAGAGCTGGGCAGGACGCATCGCTAAAACGGCTCTTCCCATGGACCGCAAATTAAATTTGTATACACGAATTAAATCTTGCCATGGAGGAATGTAGTGGCGGACACACAGCCTGTGTGGTCTGGCTAAGTAAAAATGGTTTTTTGTATTCCTCCTTTCTACTTGGAGAGTTTAGATTTAATTATATAAATATGTCCTTCTGTTCAAATTTAATTTATATATATATATATGTATGTGGATGTATGTGTGTGTGTATATGTTTATGGCTTGTGAATTTTGCTTGTTTGTGTATGCATGCATATGCATGTGAGCGTGCGCATGTGTGCGCGCATGAACGTGTGTGCGTGTGTGTACGGGCGCACACGCGGATGCATGCATGTAAGTAATAGCGTTCTTTTTGCAAAAACTTAAAAAAAAATTTTTTCGGTTATTGTAATTGTGAAATTTTTTCGCCATGAACGGTTTGTATTTTTAAACCGAATGTAGTTTTCTGGTGTTATATTTATTTTTCCTGACGATGTGTAAAGAAATTTTGATTTATTAAGTCTCTTAATGAATTCTTTATACTGAAATATATATTGAAGAAGATAAATATATTCATTTGAATATATACGTTTTTGCGTCGGATCTCCTTTATTATTATTAATATAACCAAAAGGATCAATTCTTGAAGAGTCTACATAACTTCACTGTCGTTTTTTCTGCTATTTTGGTGATGATTTTTTGAGTTACCAATTATCCATATATATTAAAGTTTACTACCTATGTAAACATTTTTGTATAAGGTCAAATTCAACTCTTAATTCAAGTTAAATAACCAATACATTTGGTAGATATCATTATATGAATATCTATCTATCTATATCTATCTATCTATCTATGTATATATATATATATATATATATATATATATATATATATATATATATATATACATATATATATATACATACACAATGTGCAATGGGTAAATTGTCGCCATTTTATAATTCTTTTTATTTAAAACATGCGTATTGCTCGTTTTTGATTTTGTCAACTACACTGTATAGTAGGGTCAGTTAGGCACTGTCTGTGAGAAAAACAGAACCACGATGCAGTTCACTCTGGGAGAAATTTCAAAACGACATGCTGTACTGCTTGGCACCAGAACCACCAGTATGAACATTTCTGAGTGTTTGGGTGTCAATCTGAGGACAGTGCAGAGGGTTCAGAAAGAGTTGGATGAGTCTGATGGTGATTACGAAGGTACAGCAGCTCAGAAAACTCACTCTGATCATTCTGATATGAAAAGAACTCCTGAATTTGTTGGTGAGATCCAGACCATGATTGATAACGATCCCACCAAGTAAATCAGGTCCCACACAGTGACATGAAAGTGTATGAGTTTAATTGGCTTTGATCACTGGCTACTTGATAAAATCTGATATAGATTTTATCCTTACATTCAATTTATATATTTATCTATATATATATTCATATACAAAATATGGGGGCTTCATTCACAGGTGATCTAAACGACTTGGTACGCTAGGTAAGAGCTGTAACGGATTACCAGGGCTTCAAGGTTATAGCTGAGACAGTAGTTATGGATCCATTGTAGATTTCCCTGCGTTTACTTGTCCTGTTTTCCATTTTTCTCTTATTGTTTACATATTTAACTCGTTTGTTTACGCATTTCATGTTGTTTGCACAGTTGGTGACATCCTGTACCCAGATATGCATGCATATATATAGATATATATACACACACACATATATTATTTATTATATATACATGTGTGTGTGTGTGTGCGTGTAAACGAGTGCCTCTGTGTTTATATCTTTGACCCCTGCCACTTGCCAGCTGGCGTTGGTTTGTTTATATCCCCATAATTTAGTGACTGAACGAGTAAGTACCAGATTTTAAAAAACATGTACAGGGGTTGATTTGTTCAACTAAAACTTTTCAAGATGGTGCCCCAGCATGGCCACAGTAAAACGACTGAAACAAGTAAAAGATGAAATATAAATACTTCATTTTATTCTTTTTCGAGTTGTGAATGCCGGCAAGCATTTATATGCACACACGAAAAAATAACTTTTGCTTTAAAATAATTAAGCTCCACATATTGCCACAGATATTTGAAAGCAACTAATTTCAAGTGTAATGATTATTAAAATTAATTATTCAAAGTTATGCAATATTTAAAACGTTGTAAAAAGTTGGAAATATAAATTTGTAATTAAAAAGTATCTGTGATAAATTACATATGGAAATGTAAACATTCTCAATTCATGCAATGTGTGTGTGTGTGTTTGTGTTTATTCTCAGTTCTTTCTCTACTTTTAGTTGTTGGACAATGGCCATGCTGTAGCACTAACTTCAAATGCTTATTCGATCATATTCACCCCAGTACCTATTTTTAGTGAAGGCACATGCCTCAGTGGTTAGAGCGTTAGGCTCACAATCATGGAGTAGTGAGTTCGATTCCCGGACCGAGCTGTGTTTTGTGTTCTTGAGCATGACGTTTTACTTTATGTTACTCCACTTCACTCAGCTCTAGAAACGAACTGCGACATCAATTCTGGTTCCAAGCTGTATCAGCCTTTGCTTTTCCATTGGATAACATCAGTGGCAGAGAGAGAGGAAGGCTGGTATGCATGGATGACTGCTGGTCTTCCACAGACAACCTTGTCTGCACTTGTGCCTCAGAAGAGAACTTCCCAAGTGCAACCACATGGTCTTTCATGACCAAAATTGAGTTTTAGCCTATTTTACCCAAGTAGAATCAAAGAAATTTGGCTTCTAATTATGGAGTGGTTTCCTATTTATGTGTTTATGTCCCCTTAACTCAGCAATTCAGCAACATAGACCATCAGAATAAGTACTAAGCTTAAAAACATAAATAAACATTGCGATGGATTTGCTCAAATAAAGGCTGCAGTCTAATGAATGAAACATGATAATGAAAGAAAGAGAGAGAGAGGTGGGTATATTTTATGTGAGTGCTTGTAGTTGTATATGTGAGTAAAGCTTTCAATATTTCTATGTGTATTCATGTATGTTGTGTGTACAATTGTATTTGTGCATGTTATTGAGTATGTGATTATTGCATGGTTGTGATTATATCAAGTTTGTATATGTGTATATGTATGTTTTGTGAATTAATTTCCTTTTATTTATGCATATTTATTTATCTATCTATCTATCTATTACTGACTATATATCTGTCTCTCTAACAAGATTTGGAAGCTGGCATTTTCTGCATGATAACTGTCTATCATGAAATGAAAGCAAAATCATGAGGAAGAATTTTTATTGAACAATCAAAAGCAAGGTATTACGATGACCAAAGTTGTAAGAACTTCTAAAGTTTTAATGAATAAAGTCATGTAAAATGGTTGAACAGACCTGTAAATGATTTTAAAAGGAAAAAGGATCCTTAACGAAATTTTTTGGCAAAAATTGCACCAAACTGTCCTTATTAAAAGGCCTATCTGTCAGGGAAGGCATGTTCTGACATGGAATAAATAAAAAATTTATACAAGACATTCTATTGGAAAGTCTGCACCTTATCCATCTATTGTTTTCATAATCGGTCATAATGTCTTACGTTTAAGATGATTCCCATGCTTTCCCTGATGAGAAGGTTACAATTTTAATATCAAAGATCCCTATGGATCACACAGGTTGTAATCCTTTGAAACATATGTAGGAATAAAGTATGCAATTATAACATGCGTTTTCTCCAATCCTTAAATTCTTAAATATACTCAAATACCCAAAATTTCAAGGAGTTCCTGCCTTAAAAAACAGGAGCTAACCACAGTTATTTTGTGCTCTTTGCTACATTGGTTTCTATTAACCCATTTATTCTATCAGAAGAATTTTTATTCATTAAGATAGAAGAAACACATAATTATATATATATATATATATATATATATATATATATATATATATATAATATATCAGCTAAAACCAAAGTCCTAATAAGTAGGAAGGTAGACAAAACACAGACCCCTTCAGGTAGATGGCCCTGCTCTATCTGTAGAAAAGGTGTAGGTAGAAACTCCATAAGATGTACCCAGTGTAAGCTATGGACACACAAGAGGTGCAGCAATATCAAAGGTTGGCTAACTAGCAAGATAGTTTTTGTATGTGGGCGATGCTCAGGAGCAATAAACACTGAGAATGTGCAGAAAACAACCTTTACCACTCTCCAGGGTGAAAAACTATAAGTAGTTGATAGCTTCTGCTACCTAGGTGACCAACTTTGTAGCGGGGGAGGGTGCACTGAAAGTGTAGCTGCTAGAATAAGAATAGCCTGGGCAAAGGTTAGAGAGCTCTTACCTCTGCTGGTGACAAAGGACCTCTCACTCAGAGTAAAAGGCAGACTGTATGACGCGTGTGTACGAACAGCCATGTTACATGATAGTGAAACATGGGCTGTGACTGCTGAGGACATGCGTAAGCTTGCAAGAAACGAAGCCAGTATGCTCCGATGGATGTGTAATGTCAGTGTGCATACTCGACAGAGTGTAAGTACCTTGAGAGAAAAGTTAAACCTAAGAAGCATCAGTTGTGTGCAATAGAGACGATTATGCTGGTATGGTCACGTGGCGAGAATGGATGAAGATAGCTGTGTGAAAAAGTGCCACATATTAGCAGTTGAGGGAACTTGTGGAAGAGGAAGACCTGGGATGAGGTGGTGAAGCACGACCTTCGAACTTTAGGCCTCACCGAGGCAATTACTAGCAACCGGGACCTTTGGATAGGGAATAAATTCTGCTTATTATGTACTAACGTATTTAAAGAGATATTATTTGCTAATAAAAAATTGATTAACTCCCACGATGAATGCAATATTAAATGCAGACATAAATTAAATTACTTATATAGTAAGTTTAGATAACTAATTAATTTATTTAAACATAGGATTAGGTACCAACTTATAGTTATGATCAGTAGCGTAAAATACATCAAATTAGCTTTAGAATACACTTTAATCATCACAATATTATACAAAATTAGAACATATAACTACCTTTACTTTAAGTATTCCACGATAATATGAGCAGTCTTTTACAATATTTCATAGCATTATTTAAGTAATATATAATTTTCGTATGTGGTATAGTTATCATTCTGCGTAAATCTGAGAGTTTTAAGTATTTTAGTATTATTAATCTTCAATAAACTTTTTATTTTAGGTAGATTTTCTTTTTCGATATTTTCTTTATTTTAGCAATTATATGTATTTACCTCTGGTAATAGACGCCATGTTTATCACGTGATCATTCAGTATTAATTCTATGGTGCTCCCTTTTTAGTTTAATCTACGGTAATCGCCGGCAGATAAGTTATGTTAATTTTCCAAGCAATATTGACATACGTCTTTTGTTACTTTATATACTAATATTTTTTTTACTATTATTTACTTCTTCCATAATGATTTAACTTTTGACTACAAAGTATTCAACGATAATATGAGCGGTCTTTTACAATGTTTTCTTAGCATTATTTACGTAATATAGAATTTTCGTATGTGTATAGTTATTTTTCTGCATTAATTTGTGAGTTTAAGTATTTTAGTATTTTTAATACCCTAGAAACTGTTTTATTTTAGGTAGATTTTCTTATTCGATATTTTCGTTATCATTTTACTAATTATAATACGAATTTACTTCTGGGTAATAGACACCATATTTATCACGTGACCTTTTAGTATAAATTGTATAGCACACTCATTTTGGTTTTATTCTACAGTTACTCGCCGGCAGATAAGTCATGATTTCTAATTTTACTTTTCTAAACAATATTGACATCCGTCTTTTAACTTTATACACTAACACATTTCTTTTTACTATTATTTACTTCTTCCATAATGTTTTAACCTTGTTCACTATAATACTCTTTGTCAATATTTTTAGATTGTAACTCTTATAATTATATTAATACCGTTAATGTAGGGATTAGTTTACAGATTTTGTCTCTTTATATATATTTTTATTTCTCCTGTTTATGTTTGGGAGTAAAATCATTTCCCCGTTCTACTGAACTTTGCTTATGATTTTATATAGTCCTATTTCAGCCATGAAACGCACGTAGTCTATGTACTAGCACTGACTTTTATACATTTATACTTTCACACTTTATATTATTGTATTAATTTTTACTGTCCAACTTATAATTTTGATTTTTAAACTTTTTAAATTATTATTTTTATGATGAATGTTTCTTTACAGGATATATTTATATGATATATTATTTAAATTTAAAATTTTAGATAAATATTAATATGGTATATGCCTAACAGCATGGATTTGGATGGGTTCTGAGTTGTAGAGTGGTGGTTCTTCTCTAAATTAGTCATATATATATATATATATATATATATATTAAATAATGTGGGTAGAAATTGATATTAATCAATTAAAATGAGTGGCTTAGCATTTTTAAAAATCTGAAGATTAAGAATTATATTACATACAAAATTAAGAGGAATGACCACCAAAGTGGATTCCTAATATGCTAGATATAAATGTCAAATTGCCTAATCACAAAGTTAGGCGATTTGACATCTATATCTAGCATATTAGAAATCCACTTTGGTGGTCATTCCTCTTAATTTTCTATATATATATATATATATATAGTTCAAATTTAGAGAAAACAAAAGAAGAAGACAGATGAAGAAACAAGAAGCAGGTGTATTACATTAACGCTCAGGAAGGATGGAAAAGTATTTGATGTTTTGAGCTTATGCTCTTCAACAGAAAGGATTAAGAGGGATAAAAATGGAGTGAGAAAATAAATGTGTTGGGTTTAAGAGTTCAACATAATGATACATATATATATAAATACATGTACACAGGCATATATGCACACATGCAAACATGCACATGTATGTGTATTGAGAGGAGGTGGTGGAGTTGGTAGTGCAGGTGGTTTTCATTTATAATATTTTTTCTTTTTTTTTGTATTGTCTGATTACACTTTCTAGATAAGAAAAAAAAAACTCTAATAAAGATAATGATAATAATAATCATTTCTAATATAGGCACGGGGCCCGAAATTTGGGGGAAGTGACTAGTTGATTACGTTAACCCCAGTGTTTCACTCTACTGGTACTTAGCTTATCGACACCGAATGTATGAAAGGCAAAGTCAACCTTGGCAAAATTTGAACTCAGAACGTAAAGATGGACAAGATACCGCGAAGCAGTTTGCCCGGAGTGTTAATGGTTCTGTCAGCTTGCCACCTTAATAATAATAAGAGCTCAGATACCCCAAAATGGCAGAAATTCAGAAGATAGTGCTCATGGGAACTGCCCATATCCTATGTAAAATACTATCTATGTAATCTCAAATTTTAAAACAAACATAATTTTCTTATAGTTTCTTAAACATTCTCTAGAACAACACTGTGTACAAAACCAAATATATGGCACCCTAGGCATAACACCAACATTTACTTCTAACTTGTTATCTCTTGAGGTCTCTGGGTGAGACTTGGAGTCAACTTATACAAATGCAAAGCAAAAGTCAAACAAAATAATGATAATAATAACAATTATAATAGTATGATTGAACAAGTGGAAAGTCAAAGTAATGCATGTGCAGCACCTCAGAGAGATGAAAGTGAAAGACAAGACCAGCACCTAGAGTTGGTTAAGGGAAAATGATCGGAATGGATGCACTGAGGCATTGATATGCAGAGAACCTATTACACCATGTTCCAAATAGATCAGAGTTTTGAATTGCTTCTTTGTACGGTGTGAGGCATCAAAAATGTACATAGCAAGGTATGTTCAGTGGAGATCGTGTGAGAAGTACGGTCATGAAAGAACATAGAAATGGTATGAGCATAAACTAGAAGGTGTCACCAAGAATAATGAGTGTAAAATCTGGTGTTGTTCAGTGATTGATGTATGGAAACTGGACGTTGTTGTAGTGGATGAAATGGAGAAAGCAACTAAGATTATTGATATTGCCATACCTGGGGGATGTACAAATGGATAAAAAAAGAGCTGTAAAAGATTGAGATGTACAAACCATTATAAGATGATATTGCATGAATGCAGGCTATGAAGAAAGTAACTGTTGAGCTAGTTGCTGTAGGGACATCGGAAGAATTAATAACTAGGTTTGAGAAGTTTGAAGGAGAAACTGGGATTGACATGGGGATGGAACATACTTGGAAAACTGCTTTATTGGGGTAGCATGAATTTTGTCCCTAAGTGATCAGTAACTGAATTTTACGTATTGTGGAAGAAGGGTCTGTAAGACTTATGACAACAGGTTGTTTGATCTTACAGAATTAACTGGAGCAAGTGAAACTGAGAGGACTGAGAACTGAAATGAAAATAATAATCTTTTCTACTCTAGGCACAAGGCCTGAAATTTTTGGGGAGGGGATCAGTCGATTAGGTCGACCCCAGAACACAACTGGTACTTAATTTATCGACCCCAAAAGGACGAAAGGCAAAGTCAACCTTGGCGGAATTTGAAGTCAGAATATAAAGACAAATGAAATACTGCTAAGCATTTTGCCTGGTGTGCTAACGTTTCTGCCAGCTCACCGTCTTAAATGAAAATAATAATAAAAACAACAATACAACAACAGCAGTAATGATGTTTTAGGCTAATGAGTGAACCTTCATGCGGCTAATCAACCTTCTAGAAATAGTTGACAAATCTCCCTCAAATTCCTGAACAGTGGCTTTGCATGGGGTGTGAGTAAGATATGTGGACTGCACAGTAGGGTTATTTTATACACATTTGTTTCCTGCAGTTGAAGATATGTCACGTTTAAGGATTGGACTAACTAATTTAGCTACTACATAGGTATAGAGTAGCCAAGACTCGTGTTGTACCAATGGGCTGGTACTTTACTAACAGTAGACTTGAGCACTTAAATAATTTAGTCAAAACATGATACCTACTACCAAATCCTACTGAACAGAGCAAGCCTTAACTCAGCTTGTCTCCCTATATGCAATTATGTTCATATATGTGCACATCACTATGCATGCATGTGCTTTTAAACATTTGTGTTACATGCATGTGTAAATGGATGTGTTGTATGTATATAGGTTTTGGTCTCATATAACTGTTTTCAAAATGTTTTGTTACTGTTTCAAGTAATAGTTCTTAATTAGTGAATAAAATAATTAACTTGCCAACACAATAGGAATTCTCTGGCTAAGAGGCGGGTATCACATTTCATTGAATCATATCATATTATGTTATATATTAAATGAAGATGATGATGATGATAATGGTGGTGATGGCGATGACAGTGATGATAACAACGACTAAGATGATGATGATGATGGTGATGAGGATGATATATAAGGATGACTTTACTTACGAGTTTCAGGAATATTGATAAGCATTATATAGAGTAATAATGAATGAATGAATCTAATTTCTTTCATTCCCCACTGCTGCAGTTTTGGGGTAGCATTTCCCTAATAGATTCTGCAGATCTATAGATTATATTATAACAATGCCAATGCAATGGAACATACTGCCATCAATGAGTTAATTTTAACAAATACATGCATGCACACATGCAACACGTACACACACAAACACATACGCACACACACACACATGTACACATGCATATATTTATGTATATGAAATAAATGTTTATAACTATATATGAATATATGTATGTGTGTATCTGTATAAATAAATACATTTAAACACATACACACACACATATATATATATATATAGATATAATACAAGGACATGAAAATGCATTTTGCACATGTTTAATATTAGTTACAATTGTTTCAGTACATATGTTTACCCTTCTGCCTAAACAATGGATTTACAAATACAATATCCCTACATTCACTCTCTATTTCCTATTTTAACTAAACTAACTATTGCTTAACCATTCTCTCACACCGTCTTCGATGAAGGGATATAATAAATATCCTGGAAACAGCTGTAAGACATTCTATTTATAAATGTTCTATATTATACACAGCCTTGGTTTTTTATTTCATTACGAAAAGTAAATCCTTATATATATATATATATATATATATATATATATATATATATATATAACAAATGGAATATCTGAGAATATACTATTAATCACAACAATTGTTTCAACACATCTAGCATCGACTCCTCTTGTGGGACATGCAAAAACTGATTCAGGAGTATCCAGTGGTGCAGATGTATCTCATTGGATGATAAATAAGTAAAAAAAAAACTCGTTAAAATGACTGTTCCATAATGCAACTTGCCGTTTTGTAGAGAGAAAAACAGCCAGACAGAGGAAAATTCTTCATATATATACATATATAATAAATATTAGGGATAAAAATCCAAATTTAAAGGTAAAAACTCAATTAAATTCAATTTATTAAAATTAAATTAAGTTTCACAATATAAAATATATATATAGATTTAGGGAAAAGAACCAAGGTTCATGAACTCATCGATGAAAATCCACTGTCACATAGAGAGAAAATTAATAAGTAAAAGCACGATATATAAGTATAATATAATACAATACAAAGTAAATATCATAAGATAATGATAATATATAATATATATTTTGTCTCCCCAGACACGACAGAATATAATATATATATATAAAGAAAAGTCAAAATAGATAATGATCAGGCAGAAAACATGATAGACAGACAGAAGACAATTTTACAGACACAGAAGAACACTCTGACTCACCTTCAGACATACATACACTCATACATACATACATATACACACACTCGTACATACACATATACACATGCCATATCATACCATACCATACTATGCCATATCATCTTGGGTAAGAGAAGCTGAAAACAATGGCAAGGGTTATTTCTGCAGAAGGCCAGTTACTCAGATAAAAAAATGTTATCCACGTGAAGGAGGTACTTATGTAAACACTTGACATTAGTTTCTTGTGTCTTTGGAGTTTTAAGACATTTATTGCTTCCTTTTGTTATATTTATGGTGCTGTTTGCTTCAGTATGGCCTGAATCTTAGCATATGGAGCCTTTCACACAATGAAAATGCATACACTTGACTATGCATATATTTGTAATTATATATATATTTTTTTTTATTGTTTTACTTGTTTCAGTCATTTGACTGTGGCCATGCTGGAGCACCAGGACTTTGTAAGCTTAGTGCTTATTCTATCGGTCTCTTTTGCCGAACTGCTAAGTTACAGGGACATAAGTGCACCAGTATTGTTTGTCAAGCGATGTTGTGGCGACAAACACACAAACATATGCACACACACACACCTAAACATACACATAGACACACAAACATACACATATATATATGATGGGCTTCTTTCAGTTTTCGTCTACCAAAATAACTCACAAGGCTTTGGTCGGCATGAGGCTATAGCAGAAGACACTTGCCCAAGGTGCCATGCAGACTGAACCCGGAGCCATGTGGTTGGTAAGCAAGCTACTTAACACACAGTCACTACTGCATCTGTATGTAGTGTATGTAATATATATAAATGTGGGTGTGTGTGGCTTAGTGGTTAGGGTGTTGGACTCATGATCATAAGATTGTGGTTTCAATTCCTGGACTGGGTGACACGTATTCTTGAGCAAAGCACTTAATTTCTCATAGCTCCAGTCCACTCAGCTGGCAAAAATGAGTTATCCTGTAGTTGACTGGCGTCCTATCCAGGTGCAGAACTTATACGCCATGGAAACTGGGAAACCAGCCCTTATGAGTCGGCATGATTCAAGGAGGTACTTTTAATTTTTAATGTATGTAAATATACATTATATATATATTATATATAAGCATGTATGTATATATATGTGCATATATATACATAGCCATATATATGTGTATGTGTGCATAAGTATGCAAAAATTTTCCTTATATGTCCAATTGTGTATCTATCTATTGAATGATATAACGGGTAAACTATTTGAAAATATGTATTAGCCATGTGATATTGTAATTGCTTTTATAATTTGTTCCAGAACTATCCAGGGAAATACTGTTATCACCAATATATGAATTATAACCCTTGGATTTGTAACTAGTTTTATAAGTGCTAATGGGTGAAACTCTCGGACCTTCAGTCACTCTGTTGGTTCTGCTAAATGTTAAAATATATATATACATATATATATATATTCTTTTATTCTTTTACACGTTTCAGTCATTTGACTGTGGCCATGCTGGAGCACCGCCTTTAGTTGAGCTAATCGACCCCAGGACTTATTCTTTGTAAGCCTAGTACTTATTCTATCGGCCTCTTTTGCTGAACCAACACATAAACAAACCAACATTAGTTGTCAAGCAATGCTCGGGGGACAAAGGCAGACACAAACACTTACACACACACACACACACACACACACATATATATATATATATATATATATATATATATATACATATATATATATGTTGCACCAGTCCTCAGTCAAATCGTCCAACCCATGCTAGCATGGAAAGCGGATGTTAAACTATGATGATGATGATACACACATACATACATGCATATATATGAACAACAGGCTTCTTTCAGTTTCTGTCTGCCAAATCCGATCACAAGGCTTTGGTCAGCCTGAGGCTGTAGTAGAAGACACTTTCCTAAGGTGTCATGCAGTGGGACTGAAAACCCAGATCCATGTGGTTGGGTAGCAAGCTTCTTACCACACAGTCATATCTGCACTTCATGTTTTAAGTTGTATTTTTCAAGTTTGCATCCCAAAACCATTCTCTCTCTCTTTTTCTCTCTCTCTCTCTGTATGTATATGTGTTCTCTTCTATTTTTAATTATTTGAAGTATTCTTTAAAAGAAAGATCTGATTTATAACAAAGATACAAAAGTCCATAACTGGAATGTAGACAACAAAATCAATGTCGCATTTTAAACCTGGGAAGAGTCTTGCCTGGTTTTACTCTTCTGCTTAAAAATTTGTAATCTGTAGATCTGTTGGTTGATTTCTTTTTCTGAAAGTCCAACCTTATCCAAACTGTTGTATGTGTATATGTATGTACATATATATCATACATATGTATGTGCATATATGTATATATGAACATATGTATGTGTATATATGTATGTATGCATGCCATTATTTAGTTTTATTTCAAGATTTCATGTCGATAAAAAACAAGCCAGGGTATTTTTGTTTGTATGTATGTATGTAGGTAGGCAGGTAGGTATTAGGTGTATATGTGTGTGTGTGTGTATGCATGTATGTGTGCATGTTTATACATAATGTAAGCACACAGCATACTTCTATAATTGTTAGACTCATGATCATTGCTTGCAGGTTTGATTCAGATCAGATGTACTTCCTTTTGAGCAAGGTACTTCATTTTGTGCAACTTATGTCCACTCAGCTGTAAGTGAATACCAGCAATACCTTGATGTTAACCCTGTAGTATCCTGTTGAAGAGCAATTTGAGTCTGTCATGGGACATAAATAGAGAACACTGGCTTTAAGTCTCTCTAAAGCAATTCAATTTATTACTTGAAGAAATAAATCTCAAGTCACACAACCAACAAGTTTAAGAATCAATTGATATTTTGTTTATTAGTTAAAGTTTTTCATTCCATTTTTGAAGTATTTACACTACTTAGTGAGATAAATTAAAACATATCAACGGGATGAAAGTTACCCACAACTATAAATATAATAGATCCATGAATTGTAGCTTTTACACAACACTAACAATTATCAAATGTATCATTAAGTTTTAATTGTATAGTTTGCTCTTTTTTATAAGGTTCTCTTATGCATAATGTACATTCTTAATGATGGACAATGAAACCACAATAAAATTCCTCATATATAAGATGCACTGATCTATATTTAGTAATAAGTATTTAATTAGATTTATTATAATTGCTGTAAAAATACATTGAAAATGTCACCACAGTTTAAATTAGGAACTGACTTTTCATCTTCACTGTTGTTGGCTGTAAAAGTACACAAGCATTGGGCAAACCACATGATAATAATTTTTCTTGGAAAATAATGGCAGATTTTGTATTAATAAATGTGGGATTTAAAATAGAATGGAATGAATTGATAAAAATTTCAGTTTTTTTATCAGTTTGAGTAGCTCCACATATGGACTCCCTTGAAAATACCTCAAGAATAACTTCATGTATTTGTAAGGGCCAACAATCTTTTTTAAAGCCTTTAAGTAGCAATTGTGTGGGTTGAGTACAGAAATACTTCATAAACTAGTAAATGTAATAATAATGGTAAAAGTGGAAGAGTGTAATGGATAATAATATCTCAAATGGTTAAGTGTCCATTCTGGGCATTGTGGCAGAAAGGTAAGCAATAGGAAAGTTTAACCGGAAAGGTTTCGGCACTTTGGCCAAAAGACATCATAATTCCTGAATTTAATCTTCTGACCGTTTGACCATAAAGGCTGGAAACATTATCTGCAGTCTTCCATTGCAATTGAGAATTAATAGCATCATGAAGAGATGGGTGCAAGGGTGTGAAAACAAAACAAAACAAAAACAGAAAAAAGAAGAGAAAATGAAAAAAAGAGTAAAAACAAGTGAATATCGTTATATTGAAATCCATTCAGGTAAGTCATGGTGTTTAGAAGCCATGATTTACCCACTACTTTTTGTTTTGTCCAGAGGTCAGAAGTCAGTGAGCATTAACATAAACTAAACATTATAACTATTCCACCTCTCATTCTCTCTCACCACTTCACCCTCTCTCTCTTTCTCATAGACTCATATTAACACACACTTATTCATATACATATACACACATATATAATTATATAAAACATAATGTTTATGTATGAATATATATATCATATATAATATAACATGTACATATATATATCATACCTATATATAAATGTATATATACATGCATATACATATATATTTTATATATATTACATACACAAACATACATATATATATATATAAATATATATATGTATATATAAATGCATACATCATGTACATATATTTGTATGCATACATGTACATATCTATGTGTGTATTATGTTACAAACTCAATCAGCATGATAAATAGATAGATAGATATATGAAAACACAGGACAAAGTGAATTAAAGAGAAAGAAATAGAGAGAGAGAGAGAGAAGAAAAAGAAGAAAAAATTAATAGAAGATAGACATACAAAAGAAAAATAAATAAAATGTCAACTAAGAAAATAAAAAAAGTAGTGGTGAGTCGATGAGAGAGAGAGGGATGAAGAGAGAGAGAGAGAGAGAGGAGAGATTATTAGATCAGTTGAAGGAAGACTAGAGCTCAAAGGTTGCTTCTAAATATCAGAATTTCGGACACTGACAAAAATTAAATTTAATTGACCAGAAAATATTTTTCTTAGTGTGAAGAAGAATTTGAGTAATTTGTCTCAAAAATCAGCCTAAAAGTGAAAAACTATTTCTTTTTCTTTTTATTTTTGCTATTCATATTTTTCTTTCCTTCATTCTTTGTTGAATTTTCTTTTCCTTTTTCTCTTCCTTTTTGTTTCTATTTCTTTATTTTTATGTATTTATTTATGCTTTTTCTTTTCGGTCTGTCTTTTTCTATTTTGGCGTGCTCCATCAAAAGTGTACGCAAATTCAAAAATAACAGACAGGCTAAAGGGTTATAACGATAATAATGCTAATAATGATGATGATGTTGGCGGTGGTGGTGGTCGTTTTAGGTGATAGCGATGGTGGTGGAGGTGTTGGTGGTTATGAAACAGAACAAGTGGAATAAGCTGAAACGATTTCTTCCACTTGACATAGATACAGGGAAAAGTTGGTAAAAAATCTCTGGCAATGAGGTTTTTGCAGGGACTAAATCACTTCCATTACATTGGTCATACTGAAATAGGTTTCTCAGTTTATAGTGTACAACTGTGCAATCTTGGAAAATATGTGACTCGGTTTTTACGTATATACATGTGTTCATATGTCTGTGTATAAGTATTTCTTCTCTGTATATGTTACACACACTCGTGTTATACAACACATATACTTACACACATGTACATATATGTATATATGTATGTATATACATGTGTGTGTATGTATGTTTGTGTGTATGTATGAATGTACGCATGCATGTATGTATGTATGTTTGTATGTCATTATTCAGTTTTATTTCAAGCTTTCCTTGCCAATAGAGAAAGAACCAGTTTCTAACCTAGATCTAAGCTTCCTTCATTGGAATTTCAACATCAACAGGGTATTTTTGCATGTATGTATGTATAAATGCAGATTTTTATGTTTTGTTTTCTGTATGTATTTTCATGCACATATTGCATGTCTAGACATGCTTGTATATTCTTAAATGATAAACTTCTGAAGATTTTAAAGATTTTTCTAGTCCTAGTGATAGCATGGATCTGTAGTCCTTGAATCAGCTTTCTCCTTTCTGGTTTTGAGAAGCCTAATTTCTCAAGGTCAGTATTTAAGAAGTGTGTTACATATTGCTGTGTTCTATTAATACATATGTACATACATACAGGTATAAACCTGAGCTTCTAATCTGGGTGGAGTAACTATAGATTTCTCAATAGTTCAACATAGGTATTTTTTTCACTGATCTTTAGCTTATGTTACCATCTACTGGGCATCTAATTTCCATAACTGTATACAGTTACTCTTCTCTATCCCAAATCATTATTTCAGGTCTGTTGTGCTTACATTTTATTGAGGTTTTCACTGGGACATTCCACCAGTACTCCTTTTTATTATGAGTGGCTATGGCTTTTATCATACTGTGGGTTCTTATTTCTTTGTTCTCAGGGTTATCTTTCTGACAGATTTTATTATAGAATGTCGTAGCTAAAACATCATGTCTTATCGATAGATAATACCATGATGGCATTTTCAGACAACTGCTTATGATGTGATATCTTGTGTTAGCTCCACAAAGTTTGCATCAGTTAGCCCATTTTGCTGCTTTTCCTGGATTCCTGTCCCTTTTGTGTATATATGTATGTGTAGTGACAGTGTGATTAAGCAGTTTGCGACGATCTATCTATCTGTCTCTCTATTTATCTATCAATTTATCTATTCATCTATCTACCTATCTATCCATCTCTCTCTCTATATATATATATTTACATACATACATATATATATTTATATATACATACATACATATATATATATTTATATATACGTATATATATATTTATATATACATATATATATATTTATATATACATATATATATATTTATATATACATATATATATATTTATATATACATATATATATATTTATATATACATATATATATATTTATATATACATATATATATATTTATATATACATATATATATATTTATATATACATATATATATATTATATATACATATATATATATTTATATATACATATATATATATATTTATATATACATATATATATATATTTATATATACATATATATATATATTTATATATACATATATATATATATTTATATATACATATATATATATATTTATATATACATATATATATATATATTTATATATACATATATATATTTATATATACATATATATATTTATATATACATATATATATTTATATATACATATATATATATTTATATATACATATATATACATTTATATATACATATATATATATTTATATATACATATATATACATTTATATATACATATATATATATTTATATATACATATATATATATTTATATATACATATATATATATTTATATATATATATATATTTATATATACATATATATATATTTATATATATATATATATTTATATATACATATATATATATTTATATATATATATTTATATATACATACATATATATATATATTTATATATACATACATATATATATATTTATATATACATACATATATATATATATTTATATATACATACATATATATATATTTATATATACATACATATATATATATTTATATATACATACATATATATATATATTTATATATACATACATATATATATTTATATATACATACATATATATATATATTTATATATACATACATAATATATATATTTATATATACATACATATATATATATATTTATATATACATACATATATATATATATATTTATATATACATACATATATATATATACATTTATATATACATACATATATATATATACATTTAATATATACATACATATATATATATACATTTATATATACATACATATATATATATACATTTATATACATACATATATATATATATATATGTTATATATACATACATATATATATATATATTTATATATACATACATATATATATATATATTTATATATACATACATATATATATATATACATACATATATATATAATATATTTATATATACATACATATATATATATATATTTATATATACATACATATATATATATATATTTATATATACATACATATATATATATATATTTATATATACATACATACATATATATATATTTATTATATACATACATACATATATATATATTTATATATACATACATACATATATATATATTTATATATACATACATACATATATATATATTTATATATACATACATACATATATATATATTTATATATACATACATACATATATATATATTTATATATACATACATACATATATATATATTTATATATACATATATATTTTTTAAAAAATTTATTTATGTGTTTCAGCCAAGTGGCTGCGGTCATGCTGGTGCACCACCGTGATTTTCACGTTCCTTGCATGGCTCTTCTCCCCCACCTGACATGGTCCAATCAAGAGTTTTGATGGCACATCTGGTGTATAAGAGAATTTGACACAGCTGCCCTAAACTGCGTCTCATTACGAGCCATTGGTTCGTCTGGTATCGTGGAGAGGAAAGCGTCAAGTTTTGTCTTGAAGACCTCTGCATCCATGTCTTGCATGTCTCTCAAATGTGTCGGCAGGGCATTGAAGAGCTGAGGTCCTCTGAAACCGAGGCTGCTGCAGTATCTCGTTCTTATGTGAGATGCAGTGGACGGTACCTTTGTCACCATGCAGTGGCGACCCGTGCGGGCATTCCTGTAGTACTTGATACCAAAGTTTGGCACCAGTCCTTCCAGTATTTTCCATATGTATATTATTACATATCTCTCC
>NC_142931.1:112623689-112626189 GCF_046866305.1 Octopus bimaculoides
ATGCCCTACTCCCTCTCTTTATGTCTAAACATACCTTTTCTCTCAGAAAGAAAGAAAGAAAGAAAAAGAATGGAAAAAATAGAAAGAAAGAAGAAATAAGGGAAGGAAAGAAAGATGAAAATGCAAAACAGGTTGAGAATAAAAGAAAAAGTAGGAAAGAGAGAAGAAAAAAGAAATAGGAAGTGTACTGGGCTGGTACTTTATTTATTGACCCTAGAAGAATGAAAGACAATGTTGGAACAGGCAGGATTTGAACTCAAAATGCAGAGAGCTAAAATGAATAGTACAAAGTGCTGTACCTGTTGTTCTAGTGACATCACAAACTCTTTATTGCAGTAAACCTATGAGTCATGCTTTACTTTTTCATTTCTCTTCATCTCCCATGACCACCACCACCACTACCACATAACAATCTCAGTGGAGAGGCAAAAGGGTCAGGAAGGGTACTACCCTTCCTCTTCAGAATTAGTCATACAATTAAAAAAGAAAAAAAAGGAGAGAAAAGAATAGTTGAAATATTACTTGAGTTTCCTTTGGTTTTTTTTGTTTTGTTTTTTTTCATCTGTCGAAATCATTTAAATACATACCAATTAAGTATTGGGTTTTGACAAACTTATCTAAACCCATTCATTAGAAATCTCTGGCCTTGTTTCAGTGTAAAAAAAAAATTAATATTCTTACTATACCACACTGCACATATAAGCTATTTTCGTTTAATAAATTATTGATAGGGAATTAGGTGCAGGCCATAGCAGTGAAGCTATGAAGTTTACTTGTCAACAATGTGGTTAAGTCCAGTGACACTGTTTAGCTCTCAGGATAAATGCCTGCTACTGTAGCCCTGAGCTTTTAATGCCTTGTGAATGAATTTAGTTGGTAGGTGAAAACCAGAAACTAAATAAGACTTACTATAAATACATAAGTTCCCAGACTGGTTATGTTTAATAAAAAATAACTGATTTACTTAAGATTTAACATCATCTCCTTTAAAATAAATAGTCACCTTGCATAGTAATATGCTGATCCCAGCATTACTGCCACTTTTGGAATCTGGCCTGGAAGTCATTTTCCGTAATCGCGTTGAGGATCTTCTGCAATTCATTCTGGATCTCGACAACGGTGTTAAAACGGCAACCTTTGAGCTGCATTTTCATCTTGGGAGAAGAGATAGAAGACTGCAGGTGCTAAATCTGGTGAATAGAGCAGGTGTGAAAGTGATACTATGTTATTTTTGGCAAGAAACTCATGAGTGAGGAGAACTCAGTGACGGAGTGCGTTGTCATTGTGAAAAAAATCCAATTCTTTGCACTCCACAGATCCAGTCGCTTTTGCCTAACGTCCTACTTCACATGCTTCAAAATGTTGTTGATTGTCCTCCAACGATCCTCATGTACAAGCTGATGAATTTTCTCCTCATTTCCAGGGGTGACGCTCATAGCAGGTCTTCCAGATCACTCATCATCTTCCAGGAATGTTCTTCCACTTTTGATGTGCACATACCACTCAAAACATTGTGTACAAGCCATTGTCACATGACCGTAAGCACTCCAATGGACAGTGGCTATCTGAAGACTGGAAGTGGAGAAATCTCCTAATGAAACTACTCTTCCCTTTCCAATAAACATAAAATTCACAAATTACTTTTCTGTTGCAGATTATAAATAATTAGGCTCAGGTGGAGCTGTGTGGTAAGAAGTTTGCTTCCCAAACCACATGGTTCTGAGTTCAATCTCACTGCTGCATGGCATCTTGGCAAGTGTCTTTGACTACAGCCTCAGGCCAACCAAAGTCTTGTGAATGGATTTGGTAGAAGGAAACTGAAAGAAGTCTGTCGTATATATATATATTTAAACATAATTAAAGGATAAAATCATTAAAATTAATGAATTTTATCAGTGGCCAGTATATAAAAAAACCTTTTAGGTAAAATACATATATAGAGATATATAATTGTACCCTATACAATTATCTCTCTTTCACTCCACATATATGTATGCATGTATGTATATGTATGTCTATATGTTCTATGTCATTGTGTCTCTGTTTGTCCCCCCACAACCACTTGTCAACTGGTGTTGGTGTGTTTATCAGAGACTGATAGAATAGGTACTTGGCTTATTAAAATAAAAAAGCCCCGAGGTCAATTCATTCGACAAATTCCTTCAAGGTGGTGCCCCAGTATGGCCACAGTCAAACGACTGAATCAAGTGGAAGATAAAAGAAAAAAAATCAAATAATGAAATAAGAGTTGGGTGTTGCAGTTTGCATTGGCTGAATTATTAAAGCATTGCAAGGAATGCTTGTGGTATTTATTGACAAGGTCCAAGAAAACCAAAAACGCATCTGGTGTTCTTGTGAATCACTACTGGGACAATATTTCTTCTTGCTCTGATATATATATGTTGTATTTTTAGCCCTTTAACTTTCAGATTACTCTGTCAAATGCAATACTTATTTATCCACATTGTTTTCAGTTTAACCTGTTATCATCTTGTAGCTT
>NC_142931.1:112633689-112643689 GCF_046866305.1 Octopus bimaculoides
ATATGGATAGTATTATTGGACGCTCAGGAAAGGAAAGAGAGAGTGTATGACGTTTCGGGCGTAGCCCTTCGTCGGAAAGATGGAAAGTTCGGAGAATGGAAGAACGGAGAAAGAGGAAAATGGTACCGATGCCCACGAGGTTACATGATGAAAAGACCGGAAGAGGAGGTGGTGGGGGAAAAGTTCTTTCTAAGATAGGAGAGTGAAAAAGGGAGATGAATATCGGTGCGCGTGCGAAAGTCTGCGAGTGTGTGTGTGATAACAGAACGTGTGTGTGCGTATGTATGTGTGTGTGTGTGTGCATGGTTTGGTGGTCTATCTGTTAGTGTGTTTGTGTGTGTGTGTGTGTGTGTGTGTATGACGTAGTGGAAGAAATTAGTAGCAGGACTGGTTAGTGGACGCTGTAGACAGTGTAGGTAGAAGGTCAACAGGTGGTTGTTTGGGTGTGTGTGTGTTCGTGTTTGTGTGGGGTTGTCGGTGTTAGGTACGTGTACGTGTGTGTGTGTATTTTGTATGTGCGCGTGTGTGTATGTGTGTTTTCTGTGCGTGCGTGTCGTGTGTGTTTGTGTGTATGTGTATGTTGTTTGTATGTGCGTTGCTGTGTACGTGTGTGTGCGTGCGTTTGCTATTGTATATGCGTGTGTTGTTTATGCCCATGTGTGTATGATTGTATGCGTGTCTGTGTGAGTGTGTAGTGTTGGTGAGAAGTGTGTGTGTATGTGGGTGTGTGCGTGTGTGTGTATATGTGTGGATGTGCGTGTGTGTGGGGGGGATTGTGAGTGTTAGGTACGGGTGTGTGTGTGAGTGATTGAGAAGTTACTTATCTAAGTTTGGAATAGATACACACTAATCTAGTGCTCTAACTTGTCAGATTCTTAAATTCCAACTTCCTAATGATGGTAAAGTAATCCAGATCAAGAACTGGATATAAGAAATACATAGTTAGAGTGAATAATAAAGAGACAACAGATGAATGAACAATTATAGGTGGCAGGAATTCATTGATAGATGTTACATATACAAATTCATATTACAGAGGTGGATATTTCAGGTGTGCTAGGTGTGCGTTGCACACCCATCGTAAATGGCAAGTTCATGATGAATATTAACTTTACTCTTTTACTTGTTTCAGTCATTTGACTGTAGCCATGCTGGAGCACCGCCTTTAGTCGAGCAATTCGACTGCAGGACTTATTCTTTGGAAGCCTAGTAGTTATTCTATTGGTCTCTTTTGCCGAACTGCTAAGTTACAGTGATGCAAACACACCAGCATTGGTTGTCAAGCGATGTTGGTGGGGGACAAACGCAGACACACGAACATACACACACACACACACACACACACACACATACATACATATATATATATATATATATATATATATATATATACATAAATATAACAGGCTTCTTTCAGTTTCCATCTACCAATTACACTCATAAGGCTTTGGTCGGCCTGAGGCTATAGTAGAAGACACTTGCCCAAGGTGCCACGCCGTGGGACTGAACCCAGAACCATGTGGTTGGTAAGCAAGCTACTTATCACACAGCCACTCCTTACTCATTAATTTAACCACAAATCTCAATGGAAAACTTTTGTTGTACTCCTGCTTGAAATTTGGTGTCATTGGCTGTGGCAGCACACCCAATACAACAACAACCTTACCTCACTGGTCTTTTTCCCTGCACAAGAAATGGATCCTGTCCACCAATATATTTGTTGGCTTGCTGCCAGACAAAACTGTTCATTGACATTTCTTCCAAGTCTTTAAATTCTGAGTTCAATTCTTGTCAGAGACAAATTTGTCTTACTCTCACTTATTATTATTATTATTATTATTATTAAGGTGGTGAGCTGGCAGAATCATTAGCATGCTGGGTGAAATGCTTAGCGGTATTTCGCCAGTCACTACATTCTGAGTTCAAATTCTACCAAGGTCAACTTTGCCTTTCATCCTTTCAGAACCGATAAATTTAGTACCGGTCATGTACTGGGGTTGATGCAATTAACTATCGCTCTCCCTTCGAATTCTAGGCCTTTTGCACATAAAAGAAATAATCATTATTGCTGTTGTTATTATTATTATCATTATTATCATTATTAATTATTATTATTATTATTATTATTATTACAATTATTATTGTGTAACCTATTATATGACAAATAACTTTTCTACCATGCTTAATGTCAGGAAATATGGTACACTTACAATAAATATAATTTGACTTTTATCTAATTTCTTGGTTCTTGTAGAAAGTGATGAAATGAATGCTAATTTTCAAAAGAAAACTATTTATTTCCTTAAAATCAAATCAAATAAAACAAATTCCTCATTTGTATATTTATCATAATTATGTTATTATTTTTCTTTAACTCTTCTCATATATATATATATATATATATATACTCTATCATTCCTCCTCTTCCTTTTCCACTTCCTCCTTTTTATATTCCTCCTCAGTCTATGATCCTTTCTTTCTCAAAAGTGCATTTGACCTGTATCTTTCATGTTAACCTTGTCTGTATCTCTGTTTCACTCTTCTCTGCCCCTCTCTATCTTTCTCTGCTCTTTCTCTTTCTCTCTCTCTCTCTCTCTCTCCCCGTGATGTAAAATGTAAATGGAGAAATTAATCAATCAACCACCCAACCAATATTTGTATTAACAATTATCAATGGAGATTTCTATTATTAAGGCGGTGAGCTGGCAGAATCGTTAGCAGGTTAGATGAAATGCTTAGTAGCATTTCGCCTGTCGCTCCATTCTCAGTTCAAATTCCACTGAGGTCAACTTTCCCTTTCACCCTTTTGAGGTCGATAAAATAAGTACTAGTGAAACACTAGGGTCGATGTAATCGACTTATCCCCTCCCCCAAAATGGCTGCTCTTGATGCAAAATTTGAAGCCATTATCATTATCGTTGTTATTATTATTATTATTATTATTATTATTATTATTATTATTATTCTTATACACACAACAGATTAGACTGTTGAAAAAAAAGTTACTAACGTAGGGCTACATGTAACCTTAGATACCAAGAACCTTCCAAAGTATCCTAGTTGTCCCTAATAATACTGCTTTCTGGAAGAGTACTAAACTAGGTTTTATGCCTATTTCTTCAATCCCTCAGTCCAAATCTTTAGGGATATTTTCTAATGCACTTATACTACAGATACATTCTACCAGAACATTCCATAGTCTCTGCAACTCAAGGGTTAGGTCCAGGTACTATTTTCTCTGTACCTCTCATATGGACTTTCTCACCATTTGGTACTATAAATTTCATTACCTGATACTTTCTATCCTCTTTATCTACAACTACTAAACCACGTTCAAATTCCACCGAATTTCATCCTTTCAGGGTTGATGAAATAAGTACCAGTTACATACTGAGGTCAATCTAATCGACCATCCCCTCCTCCAAATTTTCAGGCCCTTGTGCCTACAGTCGAAAGGATTCTTCGTAGTAGTAGTAGGACAGCAAGCTGGCAGAATTGTTAATATGGCGGTCAAAATGCTTGGCAGCATTTTATCTATTTTTACATTCTGAGTTGAAACTCTGCCAAGATCAACTCTACCGTTTATCCTTTTAGGGTCGATAAAATAAGTACCAGTTTAGTGCTGGGGTCAATGTAAACAACCTATCACATCTCACAAAATTGCTGGCCTTGTGCCAAAATTTGAAACCACAATTATTATTCCTTCATTAGATGAACTAGCCAAATGAAGTTGTATATTTATCTTGTAGGTTCACATCTGTACCATTCCATGCTTTCAGGAACTTTCAGAACTACATTATCATTGTGAAAGTTGTGTGGCTTAATGGTTATGCTGTTGCCCTCATGATTGCAAGATTGTGGTTTCGATTCCCAGGCCAGCAGTGCATTGTGTTCTTGAGCAAAACACTTCATTTCACATTGCTCCACTCCACTCAGCTGTGAATAGGTAACCCTTGATGGACTGGCATTTCGTTCAGAAAAAAATATTGGTCTTCCCACCTAGCCAATGGGGTGGCATCATTCAAAAGCTACAACAATGCATGGAAGCGCATTGTGACCAGTGGTGTGTAACATCTAATAGTCCGGTCCGGTCAGTACTGTGATACGTTATCATTGTCATTGCCTATGACCTTCAATTTTTAAGACAGTAGATTGTGGTTCGAGGGAAATTTAACTACCATCTCTAGGAATCTGGTCACTTACATATAATCTCCTTGTTGTCTCATACTTTGTCTTTACAAACTATTTATCTAGTTTTATCGGTTGTTCATTAAGGTCATTGAATTTACCATTTTTACATCCATTCTGACTAACTGCTGTCACTGCTTTGATTTCAAGAGAAGTTAACTGCAGAGAAAATGTAACCCAATTTCTGGCAAGCATCTTATTGTGTGTCATTGATACCTGATTTATTACTTTTGGACACAAGGGGCATACACTAGTATTTCTTATGGATCTGAAAGGTAATGTGCATCATCAATAATCACTGTTCTCTGCCATCATCTTTTCTTTCACAATGTTCGCTCCGTGAAATATTTGATTTATTGTCTACTATTTGAGTCAAATATTGTGATCTATTATGTCAAATTCAGTCTTTGTCTAGTCCAGTATTACAAATCCATATTGTTATCATCTTTGTCATCATGGTTCTTCTTCTTGTTGTTCTTGTTGTTCTTCCTATTATTATTATTATTATTATTATTATTATTATTATTAGCATTCCATAGTCATATTTTTATTGTGTGCTTTCACTGTACTGGTTGAGTGTAGCTCTGTGTGCCTTGGGTATGTACTGCAGTTTGTTTTGTTGTTGCTATTTTTACTCTATTGAATATGCTCTTCATAAGATGTGTGCAGTCTGTGTCTGACCATGCTGTTTTCTGTAAGTTTCATATATACATATATATACATACATATATATAAATACATACATATATATAATTTGCAGAACTATACATGAATTGTCTTCATGAAATAAGACTTGAGTACAGTCCCAATGTCATCGGTAGTACATACATATATATATATATTTATATATTCATTAGTTTTTGGTTATTTGTGCACATGTTTTTGCACCATAGGTAAAGCACCTATTATTATAGAGATTGTTTCTGTTTGCAGACCCTAGATCTAGGTTATTTCTATTTCCAAATCTTTGTATCATTATTATTATTATTATTATTATTATTATCATTATTATTATTACCATCATCACCGTCGTCATTGTTGTTATTGTTTCGTCATCATCATCATCATTCTTTTTGTTATTACCATTATTATTGTTTTACTTTTCAGAGTGTTCAGTCTTCTTTGTTCTGGTAGATTCTGTAAGAGTTTCATCTGACTTTTCACAGCTCATGATTTCATTTGCTTGAGTTAATTTTGCAAGAGCAGACAGCAACCTGTTGTCAAAAGGCCTTACATGGCCTCTTTCAATGACACTTAACACCCAAGTACCAATCTAAAAATCCTTGCTGTCCCCGATAAAGTAGCTTTCTAACCATGTTCTACACTCGTGTTAATCCCAATTTCTCCAACAAATTTTTCAAACCTGGTTGTAAATGCTCGTAGTGCCCCTACAACTACAGGGATGACAATTACTGTTTACATTACCCACATTTATGCAATTTAATCTTTTAATAGCTTGTACTATTCTACCTTTACTGGCTCTTTGTTATCCGCTTGGGTATCTCCAGGTATGGCAATATATATGCTTTTCCTATCTTTCTTCCTTTCACCCACTAGAACGATGTCTGGTCTCCAAGCATCTGTCTCTCAGATCTTATACTCATTATTTTCAGTAACAACTTCTGGTTTATGCTTGTATCATTTCTATATCCTTTCAAGACTGTACATCTCACACAATCTCCAGTGAACAAACTTAGTTAGACTATCATGCCTCCTTTTGTATTCTTTTTGAGCTTATTTGCTATACTCACTCATAATATATGAAACTGGGTGATCTTTCGTTTTGAGTACATTTAACATCATTTCTAATCCACATGCGTTTGTTTGTTTCTGAACAAGATCGTCGCTTTCCGTAAAAGGGTTCTAGGGTTAGGGTTAGGGAATTCCGTCCCTCACCTTAACCCTAACCCTAACCCCCTTTTACGGTAACATAAACAAACGCACGTGGATTAGAAATGACGTAAAATGTACTCAAAACGAAAGATCGCCATGAAACTGTTTTATTTTTGGTGCCACACATCCTACAAAAGATGCTCTTATCTATTTGGAACTTGGTGTAATTAGTTCTCAGAGTTTTATTCTTGGCACTGCATATCAATGTTTCAATGTTTCCTTTCAGATCACTTTCTTTATTCACCTCCAGGTGTTTTTATTATCTTTCCCTTCGAATTCTCTGAGGCATTATACATGGATCGTCTCCATTTTCCAATCCTTTGATCTTTGTTTTCTGTCTTGTTTCTGAAATGTTTTTGGGTGTCACATTTTCACTAGATATCATGTTGCTATTTGAAACGGCAACAAAGGTTCAATCTGCTGTCTGACATACTATCTCAGACTATCATTATTGTTATTAGGGTATTAGACTCAGGAATATTAGGTGATTGAACCAAAGGGTGCATTGTGTTCTTGTACTAAGCATATCCTTTCTTCCCTGCTTCCTTCAAAACGGTAAGGTGGAAGAACTATTAGTCCACCAGACAAAATGCTTAGCAGCATCTTATATCATCAGATTTTTCTCTCATATGAGTTATCTTTTTCACTACCCAGAATACTTTGCATTTAACATGCATTCTTCATTCTTAATATTGTCCTTCTCTGCTGACATTTTATATTGATTAACCTTCTTTGTCACTGAATTATCTCTCCTACTCCACCCCATACCTTTCTTGCTCTCTCCCCCATACCCTGCATCCACCTTTCTCTTCACGTGTTAGTAACATGACCCTCCACACATCATCTTCTTCTATATCATTGTTATAGGGATAATAATGACAGTGGAACACCCCTTCTACGTGACGAGTGGTATGTGATAGTCATAACAAATACTGTGATGTAAGAAGTAGAATGGTCGAAAAGTCAGTGAAGTCAGTCATAGAGTTGTGTCATTACTTGTCTAACTAACTATACTGCTATACTGGAGTGGATGTTATAACAGTCCAACACTGGATTACATCAGTGGAAACGAGGAATTAACAAATTCACAAGGAATTAAGAAACTCATGAGGATTAAACAAACTCACAAGGAGTTACAAAACTCACAAAAGCTTTCTGTGCGAATTTTACAGTATAGAAAATTGTAAAATTATGGAAGTATTGATGGCTGATTTGCTTGAGTTACAAAAACAGCAACAACGACAACTGTAAGAACAACAACTGGAAGAGCAACAACGGCAACAAATGCTGCAATTAATGAATAGTAAGGCATCCAAAAATGCTGAAAAGATGTTCTTGCCAGATTATGTTGCAAACTCAATAATGGAATGTAAGTATGAACCAGACGAAGGAGTTTATAGAAGATATGAACAGATTTTCAATAAAGAGTGCAAAGAGTGGAATGACAACATGTAAATGTCTCTAATCATAAGAAAATTGGTAGCAGGAGAACATGAGCATTACAGCAATTATGTACTCCCAAAAAGACCTTCTGACATAAACTTTAGGAATACAATAGACATGTTGTGTAACATCTTTAGTGAGAAAAGCTCTTTGTTCAATACATGTTAGAAATGTTTGAATCTAGAAAAGAACAATGAGGAGGACAACATCACATATGCTGGTAGAGTTGACAGGGAATTTGAAAAGTTCAAGCTGGATGAGTTAAAGCCAGACATATTCAAGTGCCTGATATTTACTCAGGGACTAACTACAGAAAAAGACACAGAAGTAAGAACAAGATTTCTTGATAAGCTGGTGCAAAACCAAGCTGTGACTTTACAACAAGTGTCAGTAGTGTGTAAAAGAATAATAAATCTAAGACATGACACAGAGAAAATTGAACATAAAGATTGCTCCCAAGTGAAACAAATGTGAAATAGGCAGAATAGAAATCAATTGTGTTCTAAAATACAGTACAAACGGGACAAAAGTCAGGAAACAAACCAATGTTTTGCATGTGGTGGTCTACACCTGAGAAAAACTGCCTGTTTAAGAAAGTGAAATGTTTCCATTGTGAAAAAATTGAACACATTAAAATGCATTGTAAAACCATGATGACAAAACGTTTGAACAAAGAAAAAAGAGTAAACAAGACGTAGTTGAAAGAAAATGTAACAAAATCATAAATGTAAAAATGCAATTAGATATTGGAAATGATATTATCATTGTGAATAAAGAAACTTGGAATATATTGGTAAGCCGAAATTAAGTAAATCTGCAAATGTAGCACATGGTGTTATGGGTAAAAGATTGTATTTTGTGGGTGAATTTGTGTGTAATGTGACCAAATGAAAGTATGTGTTAAAAAATTAAGTATATTTGTTTGGCATGGAGAGAATGAAACAGTTCAAATTGTGGAATATGCCCATAAATGTTTTGTGTGAGAAAATAGTCAGTTCAATCAAAGGTTCGAATGTAGCTGAGGGATTGAAACCAAAAATAAAACATTTATTCCCAGTTGTTTTCTCGGATGAACTTGGCTGCTGCTTGCAAATGAAGGTAAAAATTGTAGCAAAAGAAAGTGCAACAACTGTATTTAAACTAAAACATAATGTACCATTCACAGCACTACAACAGTTAAATAAGGAACTTGAAAGACTTACAAGCCTAGGAATAATCGAGAAGATAGACTGCTCAGATTGGGCAGCACCTACGTTCTATGTAAAAAAGAAAAATAAGTTTGTGCAGATTTTTCAATGGGTTTAAAAGATTGCTTAAGCCCACATAACCACCCATTGCTGTTTCCTGAGAAAGTGATTGCAAAATTGGAGGTAAATTCTTCTCAAAACTAGACCTCTCTGAGGCATACTTACAAATCCAAGTAGAAGAAAAATGCTGACACTTATTAGCCATTAATACATACCATGGCTTATTTAAATTTAAGCAGCTTCCCTTCAGTGTAAAAGTGGTTCTTTCCATACTTCAAACAGTAATAGATACAATGCTGGCAGACTGTAATTTTGCTATTCCCTATTTAGACAATATCCTAGTAAAAAGCAAATCACACAAACACGTAGAGCACATAAAAAGGGTATTCAAAAAGATGAGAGAATGCAGCTTTAAGCTAAGTGAAGAAAATGTGAGTTCTTTCTGAAAAAAATTAAATACTTGGGCCAGATAATAAATAAAAACATATGGAAACTAGATCCAGTAGTTTCTGGCTGTTCCTCCTAGAGTATAGACATGTAGTGTATGCTCAATGGATTTTTGTTTTCACTGAACACATTGAGCAGAGATATTGCATCAAGTTTTACCAAAAGCTTGGTGATACTTAAGCTCAGGCCATCTAGAAAATTCAGCATGCCTTTGGCGATGGTGCCATAGGTAAAACTCTGATCAAGAAGTGCTACCACTGCTTCAAACATGACCGTACCTGAGTGGAAAGTGGTGCACTCTTGAGCAAACTATTTACAAGCCAAAACGAAGAGCTAATTCTGAAGATTCAGCTAATAATAATGGAAGTCTGTCATATAACAATCCAGGACATTGCACATAAAGAAGAAATAATTACAAGATCAGTACATTCCATTTTAACAGAGGATTTGTGCTTGCAAAGAATGTCAGGGAAATTCATCCCCAAGGTGCTGGCAGAGCTGCAGAAACAACTCCACATGGAAATCGTTCAGAACATCCTAGATTGTGCAAACCTGGACCCAGACTTTATGAAGACCATCATCACTGGTGATTAGACATGGGTTTATGGTCTCTGCTCAATGTGTTTGATCATCCTCTGTGAAAATGAAACTATGATGAACACACACTATGCAGTTCTACTCTAGGCATAACAGCTGGTAAATGACTTGGGCTACCAACATGACAATCTTCGCACATACGCAAGAAGAGTGGTGCCATTTCTCACCTGAAGGATTTTTCCCTA
>NC_142931.1:112648689-112656189 GCF_046866305.1 Octopus bimaculoides
GCTGAAAAGTTCCTGGCTTTTGGGTAAACGGTAATACAGGAAGATCAATTAATTATTATTTTATCCAACATATTCCCCTCTCAGACTCACACACTTATTGCAGTAGTCCTTAAGCTTTCCAAAGCCCTGTAAAAGGACTCAGAAGGTTGAGCCTGCAACCAGGCCTTTTGCGATACTCTTAAAACCAGGAATTTTTCAGCCCCACCTCCCACCTCATAATACATAAGTCATGATCTGATTCTTTCAAATGGTCTTATCTATGAAGGAAATAATAAAAAGATCAATTATTGAATGAAACGCTAAATGCATTGAAATAGTAAATAGACTAACAAATTTATTAATTTGTATCTGACAAAAATGGGGTTTGCCCATTTAATGTTGCCAATCTGATCATTAAAGTTTACTTACTTTAAA
Source organism: Octopus bimaculoides (assembly GCF_046866305.1). Taxonomy (NCBI): domain Eukaryota; kingdom Metazoa; phylum Mollusca; class Cephalopoda; order Octopoda; family Octopodidae; genus Octopus; species Octopus bimaculoides. Next base: position 112,649,104 of record NC_142931.1, read on the forward strand.
GTGTATTGAATCTCTGTTCATCCTTCACCCTTTTGGCACCAATCTGACGAAAACCACCCTTCATTCAATGAAACAAACTTCTTGTGTCAAAGTGACCTTAATTAAAATCTTTCACCAAAATTTCATGTTAATTTATGACACAGACACCAGCTTAATAATAACTAAGTTATTTTATTAAACTTTCCAGCAGGCAGAATAGTTAGCTTGTGGTCTGGCTCTCAAAGTTTTGAGTTCAAATTCCTCTGAGGGGAGACTTGGCCTTTCATTCTTAACTCTTTTGTTACCATATTTCTTTTGAGATTCTCTGTGTTCCTTTCAATTAATTTTAAATATAACAAAAAAAATTTAGTAAAATAATTTAGTTATCATTAAGCTAATGTTAGGAACATAAATTGGGACTGAGGTTTGGTGGAAGATTTATATCAGAACTTATGAAAACAAGACTTTTGTACTATAGAGCCAGAGGTGGTTTCAGCCAGGCTGGCATCAAAAGGGTTAAAAGTACAATTAAATAAGTACCTGCTGAACACTGAAATCGATGTAATCAGCATGCCTCTTCTGCTAAATTACTGGGATTTGTATCAAAATCAGTATTTTCAAAATTGTTTGAAACACGAGCAAACAGTAACATAGTAAGAGCTTAATTTTCAATAGCAAGTTAAATGCATATGCTATAAAAATATACAGGAAATATATGAATCCTACCGAGAGATTCATATATCTCTTGGTAGGATTCATATATTCATATATTGCAGTGATTTAGTAATCATGTCCATAGAATTATGAAAGCTGGGCCATAAGGATGATTGAGATTCAGAAAATGATTAGTTTTTATCATGGACATTTTCTTTTTTATCTTTTACTCAGGACAGGACCCACAATCATTTATTTACAGGAGTGGTTCCCATCAGGTATCCACATGACCCTTAGGGGTCCATATAAGATTTAGTTACTGAAAATTTATGTGCAATAAATCAGTTATACTTCTCCACAAAGGACCACTGATGAGGTCACAGAAGAGTGACGAAAGAACTCTGGCTGAAATACAATTAATGTAATATAAAGCTGAAGCAAATTAACACCAAATATATAGTGTGTGTGTTTTTATTTGCTAAACTGGCAACATGACCATCCCCAAATACAATAATATCTGTTTCAACACACGATTTCACATCAAGAATCTTGCAAAACAAATATATAAACGGAATTTTAACAATTCTTTTTATACAATTCCTAGTAATATTTAAAAATATGAGATTTTTTTTAAACAACAAATGGTTATGGGGGGGACCAGCAGAGTAAAACTAGAACCAAATGGATCCATGGGCAAAAAATAGTTGAGAACCATTGCTTTACAGGGTCTCCTAAACCGGAGGAAGGTATCTTGGAGCTAGAAACTTGATCTAAATGCTTGAGACAGAGGAGAGCCTGTTAAAAATGCTTTAGGTGTCTAGTTGTGCTCTGAAACAGCTGCAATGAAAGCTATCACCAAAGTAAGGCATGGTGTTATTTGAAACAGAATTTATTCTTTTACTTGTTTCAGTCAAATGACTGCAGCCAGGCTGGAAAACCACCTTCAGTCGAACAAATCGACTACAGGGTTTACTCTTTGTAAGTCTAGTACCTATTCTATCAATCTCTTTTGCTGAACCACTAGGTCACAGGGGTCTTAAACACACCAACATCGGTTGACAAACAGTAGTTGGGGACTAACACAGGCACAAAATCACACACACACACACACATATATATATATATATATATATATATATATACATACATCAGGCATGGCTGTGTGGCTAGGAAGCTTGCTTCCCAGCTACATGGTTTCATATTCAGCCCCACTGTGTAGCACCTTGGGCAAGTGTATTCTGCTATAGCCCCAGGCCGACCAAAGCTTTGTAACTGAATTTGGTAGGTGGAAGTTACTGCCGTGTGTGTAAGTGCTTGTGCTTCTCTATGAGAGAGGGAAAAACATATATATATAGTTATATATACGACAGGCTTCTTTCAGTTTCCATCTACCAAATCCACGCACAAGGCTTTGCTCGGCCCAAGGCTCTAGCAGAAGACACTTGCCCAAAGAGCCATGCAGTGGGACTGAACCCAGAACCATGTGGTTCGGAGGCAAGCATCTTACCACACAGCCACCAAAAGATCCATACATACCCTGCAAGGTATCCAGTCCACTACTCTTACAGTTCTAGCAATCCACTACCTTAAATGTTTTTTTTTTTTTTTATTGATAGTAGTAAGGTAAAATTAACTTGTTAAGTCATACCGACTCATAAGGGCTGGTTTCCTGGTTTCATGGCATATAAATTCCCTACCTGGATGGGACACTGGTCCATCACAGGATTGCCCATTTTTGCCAACTGAGTGGTCTGGAGCAACATGGAATGAAGTGTTTTGCTCAAGAACACAATGTGTCATGCAGTCCAGGAATTGAAACCACAATCTTACGATGATGATTCTAACACTATAACCACAAAGCCATGAACCTCCACTATTTTAATTTTTGTTATTGACCCTCGAATTGACAAAAGGCAAAGTTAACCTTCATAAAATTTGATTTGAACTTGCAACACAGAGAACCAGAACAAATACCACATAGAAGTATACCCAATGCTCAGACAACCCTGTTCAACACCGGAGTATCAGAGACAAGAGAAAACCAGACCAACATCGTTTTGAGCTTCTAGTTCAAGAGCTTATTCAACTCAGTCCCCTCTATACTAGCTTTAACCTCTTCCTTCTTTATCTTATTCATTTTATATTTTTTGATTGGAGTTACACAAGACAAAATTGTTCAGCAGTGTCATAACAGCTCAATGGGGGGTACAGGATATACCTTATTTTTTCTGCTAATAAATTAACATACATCTTACATATAGGTTGATACTGAAGTTTGCAGTTTCTTTTGATATGTTTTCTTTTCTACTGATATGTTAACAGCTGTTATAATCTACCATGAAGATTTTTCTGAGTATCATTGAAGTAAACTTGTAATAGGATTTCAGAAAACTTATCTCTTAATAATTTTTTTTTTTATAGATGTGGATATTCTGCTTTTTTCTTTACCTTTTATTTTTTATTTGTCGGTGGTGGTGGTGGTGGGACAGTATTATTTTTCCTTCTACATATTTTTTGTTCATACATAAATATGTGTGTATGTATGTGTATACATGTATATATACATGCACACACACACACACACACACACACATATGCATGCATGGCTGTGTATATAGGTATACACAGAATATATGTACATGTATATGTATGTGTGCACATTATATATATATATATATATATATATATATGAGAGAGAGAGAGAGAAAGAGAGAGAGAGGTACATGCATATATCTATATATGTATATATGTGTACACACACACACACACACACACGTATGTATGCATGTTTAAGTTTCCATAACCCTTTTGATACCAACTTGTTGGAGACCACCCCTAAACTACGATATTTTAGTGATCTAAGCATTCCGTGAAAATGTTGTACCAAACACCACTTTATTTTATTAACTTCATTGTTTCCAAACGTGAAGCCGAGGGGAGGGGGCATGTATTTCACCAGAAATATGGCAATGAGGACAAAAGGCATAGTACAGTACATACAATGATAGAGTGGTATATAGTAAATTAGCAACTTCGCTGTAACTGCCCTTGTTTGCTAGTGGTTTCAAGTTCAGTCCAAAGTCCCAGCATGACAATGTGGTAAAGAACCTTACTTCCTAATCATGTGGTCTCATTGTGCAGTGCCTTGGTCAAGTGCCTTCTTCTATATAGTCCCAGGCTAACTAAAATCCTGCGAGGGAATTTGGTGGCTAGTAACTGAGAGAAGTCTATGATATATATATATATATATATATATATACATATACATATACATATACATATATATACATATACATATATACATACATACATACATACATACATACAGAGAGAGAGAGAGAGAGAGATGTGTGTGAATGTGTGTGTATCTGAATAGGGGCAAGTGACTCTGATATGTGTTAGTGTGTGCATCTGTAATGTGTGGCCGCTCATATTGTGATATGTGTGGTGATACTGTTGAAGATGTGTGTGTGGGTGTGTGGGATGAAAACAGTTTGATTCAAATTCGTTGATGACTCTTGAGTTTCAAGCATGATGCTAATCATCAGCCATTTTGAATTTGAATGACAAAAGTTGACTGTTATTACTGTAAGGTGGGCTGCAATTGGTTGAGAAAGGTCATGCAGTGTCATGGTTTGATGTTGGTATATGAGTAATAGTTAGTTGGAAAATACCACATGGCGAACTGGAAATTGACCACATGGAGAACATGAAATGGATCACGTGGTGATTAGAAGTTGGTGAGTTTGTTGGGTAGGAAAGTAGGAAGGGGCGGCATGTGCAAGTATATAGTTCTATATGTGGGTGTGTAGATGCACTCATATGGTTTTGTGTGCATCTGTATATTGATGCGAGTGTGTGCATCTGTACATGTGTATGTATATATATATATATATATATATATATATATATATATATATATATATATATACATGTGTGTGTGTGTATTATCAACCATGGAAACAAACTCCATGAATGATTTTGCTTGTTCATTGGTTTGCTGCAGTATAGCACTTTGGGGATATTTCCCTCATAGCACTTGGTGTTAAAACACCTGGAAAACAAAGACAGGTGAGACAACATGCACCCAATCCCATTTAAGAGTGATGGCCATCGATGTTTTTGCCATTTTTGTAGCTTATTAACATCGTGTGCCTGAATCAAACCAGGGATGAACTGAATCACCATTCTATGACTATATGCAAAGAGTGCAAAAACCATTTGCTGGTATGCTATGGCAATGCACGTGTAAGAATAATTTCACATATGAATTAGAGGCAGTGTTTTTGTAGTTTACCAACATTACATGCCTCAACCAAATAACAAATGATTGAACTGGTCCACAAATTTTCAATACTCATGCTGCTTCTAAATTCATATTTGAATTTATTCTTACATTGCCATGACACACAAGGAAATGGAGTGTACACTATTTGTATGTAGGCATAGACTAGAGATTCGCTTTGTCTCTGATTTGGTTCAGGTGTGTGATTAAGACGTCAATGTCCATTGCTATTGAATGGGATTTGGGATGAGCTATCTCACCTGTCCATGACTTTCAGATATTTTAACACCTGGTGTTTTGAGGAAGTTTATCCCCACCAAGCTAAACTGCAGCCTGTCAGTGAACAAGCAAAGTACTTTCATTGAATATATGTGGTTGATAATGTTTACATCACTAGCACTGCTTCTAGTTCATATTTGAATCTCTCTCTCTCTCATCTATCTATCTACCTATCTATTTATATATCAATATACATATGTGTGTATACACACACACACACACACACACACACACACACACACACACACACACACATATATATAGGGTGTCCCAAAAGTAACTGATGGGTTTCAATTTTTAATAACTTCCTTAAATATAAAACTAGATGCATGAAATTTTGATACAATATAAAGGACATAATGCAAATTAATATGCACAAGTCAAATTTTGCAATACCACTACATCAAATATGAAAAATGACAGCGCTTAAATGGCAGTCATTTTCAGTTTCACAAACCTGTGCTCTTTCGAGGACTTGCACCATAACACCATCGAGAGTTTCAGACCCCGCTTCTCTGATTTCTGTATTGATGGTCTCCTTCAGTTTCACCAGGGCCTCCAGTTTGTTGATGTAAACCCTCTCTATCAGGTATCCCCATAAGAAAAAATCTGGTCTAGTCAAGTCTGGAGAATGTGAAGGCCATTCAAAGTAGACCTCACACATGGTTCCAGTAAGATGGGACAACTACTCACACCACAAGAGAAACAATGCAGTTGCTACGGCAGTGTTTTGGAGAGAGAATAATTCCCCGCTATGGCAATGTCAACTGGGGTTCACATTCCCCAGACTGACTAACCTGAATTTTTTGTGGGGATACCTGAAAGAGAGAGTTTACATGAACAAACTGGAGACCCTGGTGCAACTGAAGGAGAACATCAATAGAGAAATCAGAGAAGTGGGGTCTGAAACTCTTGAGAGTGTTATGGTGCCAGATTTGGAAAGAGCACAGGTATGCAAAGCTGAAAAGGACTCCTATTTAAGTGAGGTCATTTTTTTATGTGTTGTAGTAGTGTTGCAAAATTTGATTCATGCATATTAATTTCCATTATGTTCTTTATATTTTATCAAAATTTCATGCATTTATTTGTAAATTTAAGGAAGTTATTAAAAATTGAAACCCTTCTGTTACTTTTGGGATACCCTGTACAATTTAGTTATAAAGATACATTAGAATCTCGGCAAATCAACATGTAGGATGCCAGGAATGGATAGATATGATAACAAAGAGCTCACAGTGAGATATATAGCATTGAAGACATCAAGTGTTGGTTGGATATTATAAATATGCGAGTTCCAAACTTCATTTTAAATGCTAGACCCAACTCCAGGATTGGTCCTGGTGTGGTATAGTTATAAAAAGTAATCACAGATAGTACCTACAATTTATGACAGCTGTTTCTGATGAATTTTAGAAATGCATTCATGGAAGATTATACCATGAGATATAATCCATCATCATCAGGTAAAATTTTCAGCAAGTAAAATTTTGATGACTGATCAAATAATGGATTTGTCTTGATTGATGTATGTAAGGAAATTTGATTAGTGAGATTGGTGAAGGTGGTGGTTGGAGTGTTGTTGGTGGTAGTAGCACCACCTTTAGTCAAATTATTGGTCTCTTTTGCCAAATTACTAAGTTGCAGGGATGTAAACACACCAACAAAGGTTGTCAAGTGATGGTGGTGGGACAAAGGCACACACAACACACACATATATACATACATACATACATACATATATGTATATACACATACATATACACACACACATATATATGTATATATATATATATATATGTGTGTGACAGTCTTTTAGTTTCTGTCTACCAAATCCACTTACAAGGCTTTTTGTTGGGCCAAGGCTGTAGTAGAAGACACTTGTTCAAGAT
>NC_142931.1:112658689-112688689 GCF_046866305.1 Octopus bimaculoides
TTACATACACACATATGTATGTTCATGTACACACATATATTTGATTGTGTATATATATAAATATTACATAATACATGTATGGATATATATCTATATATCTCTCTCTTCCTGTATATATATAGGTATGCATAAACATGTAGGCATGCATGTATATGTGTGAGTGTGTGTGTGTATGTGTGCATGTACGCATATGTAGATGGATAGATAGATCGTTTAAATCTCTTCTATTAAAGTACTTAGTAATCCAACATTGAAGAAAGGGATATACTCACCAATTTTTTTTTATTTGTTTCCACACCTTTTGATATTTTTTTATTTCTCTGTTATATTTATTTTATTTTCATGACATTTTCTTTTGCTTGGACGAGTGGTTAAAATAATAGAGATAAGTATTTTTCTAATGGAGAAGTATATGAAATGTATAAGGACCATAGAAAGACAAATACTGCAAAAACAAAAACAACAACAATAGTAATAATCCTTTCTACTAAATGCACAAGGCCTGAAATTTTGGGTGAGGGGACTAGTCGATTATATCAACCTCAGTACTTGACTGGTACTTAATTTCTTGATCCCAGAAAGGTGAAAGCATAGTTGACCTCAGAGGAATTTGAACTCAGGGCATAAACACAGAGAAAATGCTGCCAAGCATTTTACCTGACATGCTAACAATTCTGCCAGCTCGCCACCTTAATAATGTTGATGATGATAATAATATTAATAATAATAATAATAATGAGTGCCAGGCAGTGGCTCTCATGGCTTCTGATCTTAATTGATTGGAAGTGTAATAATAATAATAAATGCCCTGATGTAATACCAGGCACTCATTTTAACTGATTGGAAGTGTTATCAAGCACAATGTTTTGTCTTAATATAAAAGATGGGCTACAGCAAATATTCTGCTTAATATCACAGATTTGCTTGTCAGTTGCTTGACCTTAACCACTTGAGCATGTCCCTTGGTGGCTGACGATATGTGCATCTCTGATCATGAGCAGAAGTAGTGGGGAGCATCATAGCCATGTGTTGAGAGGAATTCTTTGGGGTTTGAATAATTCACCTTTAGAAACATGGGTGTTTTGCTCAACATCCTTAAACAAACCTTATTCGGGGACCTTTTGAGCAGGATGGGCTACTCGACTTGAAGAAAATTCTAACTGGGCCCCACTTGTGAGGCCATGCGCTGTTTATCTTGAAATGAGATCCCCATGTTGCGCACACATGGTTGTGATGCATGTGCCTGGTGTACTCTTATCAGACGGATAGTCATGATGGGTATACTGGGCTTCGTATATTTTACCCCAGTGTCACTTTGATGGCATGCACTGCTCTCTCACTCAATAATAATAATAATAGTAATAACAATAATAATAATAACTCTTTCTAATTTTGTCACAAGGCCAGCAGAAGGGAATTACATTGATCAAGTGCTCAACTGGTACTTATTTTATCAACCCTGAATGGATGATTGTCACAGCTGATATCTGTGGAATTTCTGCCTGGAATAAAAAGCCAGAAAATATGTGACTAAGCATTTCATCGCATGTGATTACACTTCAACCACCTTAATAATAGTAACAATAATAATAATAATAATAACAGTTTCTGATTCAGGTGCAAGGCCAAAAATTTTGGTGGGAGGTGGCTAGTCAATCATATTGACTTAAGTACTTCACTGGTACATTTTGGGTATGAAATGTAATTTGTTGCCCGTTATGTTACGAGCAGATTTTGCTATTTTTCTCAACATAGATTTCCCTATTTTCTTCCATGTGTCCATATTTATTATTGAAATATCACTTCCAGTGTCCATTTCAAGGGAAAACAACCAAAGCAAAGGTGTTTGTCATTGAAAATGAAACCGATCTGCTTGGTACTGATTGATTAGAATTTTTTCAATTTATTGGACCTCCCCATAAATCTCTATTGTAGAAATGTAAATGTTTGTCCCTCTAAAAATAATTCGTCTGAAGAGAGAAGTAAAAGTAAACAAAATGTTTCTGCAAGTACTCTCAGATAAACTAGGTCTATGCACAAAGACTGAAAGCCCATGGTCTAAGATACATATTGTCTTCGATGGACCAGTGAATGGCACATACTATCTAACTGTTATGGATAGCTATACAAAGTGACTAGAGGTGTGCAGATGTAATAAACCCACAGCAAAGACAACAATAAAGTTCCTACTTGAGTTATTCGCTTGATACAGTGTTCCAGACACTTTAGTTTCAGATAATGGAACACAATTCACAGGACATGAATTAAGAAATTTCTGCAAAATACATGCCATAAAGTACATCTTTACCTGACCCTACCTCCTGAGGTCAAATAGGCAGGTGGAAAGATTTGTTGACATGTTCAAAAGAGCTCTAAGAAACAACTAGGAATGAGCTAGATAATGACAAGGCACTAACGAATTTTTTGAGAGTGTATACAGTAACGCAAAATCGAAATACTAATTCAGGAAAGTCACCAGCAGAGTTAATGTCCATATGTAAAATAAAATTGATCTTTGATAAATTATTGCCAGGAAAAAATACATATAAATGCATGACAAAAAATACATTTGGAGGAAATACAAGAAATATTACAAAACATTTTGAAGTAGGAGATAAAGTTCATTTTAAAAATCACAAAAATGGCTAAGAAGGTTGGGAGGATGGCTGTGTAATCAAAAGATTAGGTAACATGATGTATTTAATTGAAGGACAAGATTCGGAACATAAGAGACATAGGGAAGTATGAAGAGTAATACCAATGGAAGTCTTCTATTATATGTTTGAAGTGCCAGCTGTAGAAGTAGCTTCAGAAAAAGAAAACAGACTGAATATCTGGAAGTAATACCTAAACGAAAATGATATTAAACATTCAAAAAACCAAAAGTAAAAAACCAAAGTGCTAACAAGAATGCTTAGCACAAAGAAAAGAAAAGGTGCTGTGTGCAACGAACAATATTACCTTAAAAGCTGGGCAACAATTAAGTGAGAGGTGTTGGAAAAAATATAATAAGAATAAAAGAAATTCCACATTCTCACAGTAGTCAAAATCTAAATAGGGAAGTTGTTATGATGAGAGTTATGACACCCCCTTGTGAGAGATAGATTGGTCCGAGTAAAGTATAAATAGTATGATCCAAGTGAGTTCAGAGTTTGGAGTCGAGTGGAGTTCATGTTAGTTTACAGTAAAGTCAGAAGGTGTTGGTTGGTTAGTTCACAAGGAATATTAACTGCTGGTTCGTAGAGAGATTTGTTTGTTTGTTGCATTGTTTTTACTGTTGTCTGGTTATCTTATTTATTGTACATAACAAATTATGTTACAAGAAGAAAGACAGAATTGATATTTGCAACTTAATAATAATTTAATTTCTTATTTAAAAGAAGGATAATACTTTTTCAGTGGTGAGGTTAATCAATAATATTGATCCCTGCACTTGACTGTGCTTAATCTTAGCAGTCCTGAACTTGAAAGAAAATCACTGAAAGACATTGGAGTTGTTTAACACCAAATGTCTCCAAAAATATTTCCTGGTGCATTTGGTAGCATTCAAACAGTTTGAAAAATAGTGATTCAGTGTTGTAGTGTCCTAACTCAAGCTATTCTATCATGATTAATTTCCTTTAATTATATCTCAATTTAATTATTGTATTTTTTTTTTTTTTTTTTTAAATTTCTGTGCAAATATTGTGTCTTTATATACATATATGAGTGGTTTATTGTGTGCTGAGCTTTTACTTTTAAAATCTTAATACATCATCATCATCATCATTTAACGTCCGCTTTCCATGCTAGCATGGGTTGGACGATTTGACTGGGAATGATAAGGATGGTGATGATGATGAAGATGATGACGACAATGAAGATGATGTTGATGATGGAGATGATGCTGATAAAGATGATGATGATGACAACAAGAATAGTATTGATGGTGATGATGATGAGGTGATGACAAACCAGGTGATGATGATGATGGTGGTGCTGGTACTGGTGCTGGTGGTGACGATGATGACAACGACAGCGATGATGAATAATTTCATAAATAATTTGCTGAAATTCCCATTTTGCCAAGACAGCCATACTTTACAATAACAAACTTCTATGTCTCTCCAGGATAGCACATCACTTATATTTCCTATTATATTTCACAAATGTATAGGTTTTCTAACTAAACAACAGCCAAACTTTTTTTGAACAGAACATTTTGGAAGGAAAATGATATTGAAATATTGTAAGTAAAAACACATAAAGAACAACACAAAAGCAGTTAAAAAGAGAGAAAAATAAATAAAAGTTAAAAAATTAACTTCACTGAAGTGAGAAATATTTTTTTTTTTCCAATTAAATTCCTTTTATCTTTTTACTAGGTATCTCCTTCAGGCAACTGCTATATTTGTCCTTCTATTTCTCTCTGTCCCTTCTGTTTTTTTTTTTCATATTTGTTTCTATTTTTTTATTTATTTCATGTCTACCTTTTGTTTTTCTCTCTCAGCCTGTCTGTCACTTTAATTTTCTGTCTGTCTCTCTTTCTTACTCTCTCTCTCTTTCTTTCTCTCTCTCTCTTTCTGTCTGCGGCTGTCTCAAGATTTTATTATATAGTTTGCATAATCACTCTTCACAGCACTCCTTAATACATTGCAATTAATCACCCCTTCTCTTTCTTTCCACCAATTCCTACCTCTCTATCTTGTTACTGTTATCTCTCTGTCTGTCTATCTATCTATCTATCTATCTATCTATCTATCTATCTATCTATCTATCTATCTTTCAATCTATCTACCTATCTATCTATCTAGCTATTGATCGATCTTTCTATTTATCTACCTATCTATCTATCTGTCTATCTTTCAATCTATCTATCTGTCTATCTTTCTATTTATCTACCTATCTATCTATCTATCTATTGATCGATCTTTCTATTTATCTACCTATCTATCTATCTATCTATCTAATTAGTCTATCTTTATCTGTCTGACACTTTCTCTGTATATAGCAATATATACATGTGTGTGTATGTATATATATATGTGTGTGTGTGTGCGTGTGAAGACATTGCCTCATATTATTAATGTTATTAATTCAAAAATGCACACATAATCTATAAATATTACTATGCATACATTCTCACTAAAGCATGTTAACACAAACATATGTGCGTGTGTGTGTGTTTGTATGTGTGTGTGTGCGTGAAAGAGAGAGAGTGTGTGTGTGTGTGTGTGTGTGTGTGTGTATGAATGTTCACATATTTATGATGTCTTGATTTTTCTGTATAACTTGTCTTGTGAGAAAGATGTTCACTTAGTCAGCAGTAACTTGTATATTTAAAATAATAATTATTAAGAAAATAGTAACACTAATTCTGAATTTTTTTATATTGACCACAAGGGCCAAAAGTGGGATTTGAACTCAAAACAAACAGAGTCAGAAAAATGTCACTGAGCATTTTGTTCAATATGCCAATGATTTCCCTAGCTCAGCCCTTTAATAATGATGATGATAATAATAATAATCATGATATGAGCAGAAGTAATGGTGGAGCATTATAACCGTGTATTGAGAAGAATTCTTTGAGGCGTGAATAATTCACATCTGGCAACATGGGTGTTTCGTTTTTAATCCCTAAACAAACCTTATTCAGGGACCTTTTGAGTGAGATGAGTTACTTGACATGAAGAAAATTCAAATTGGGCCCCACCTGCAAGATGATGATCTTAATATAAGATCTCCATGTCATGGACTTATGGTTGTGATGCATGTGCTTGGTGTACCATTATCGGACGTGTAGTCATGATGGGTATATTGGGCTTCGTATATTTGTACCCCAGTATCACTCTGATGGCATGTGCTGCTCTCTCACTTAATAATAGTAATAATAATAATGATGATGATGATGATATTTTTTTCTTTTAACATAGTCACAAGACCTAAAATTTCATGGGGTGGAAAACAGCCAATGAGATCAACTCCTGTACTTGACTGCTGCCTTATTTATCAGCCTTGGTGTGATCAAAGGTAAACTGACTTTTGAGTTTTGAACACTGAATGTGGGAAGCTAGAAGAAAATGGTGGACAAGCAGAAGCATTAGAACTTTGGAACCAACACTTAACAGCATTTGTTCCAGCAATTTATGTTCCAAGTGCAAAATTGGTCAGGTCAACTTTAATTTTAATCCTTTTGAAGACTGGGATACTGGGAGTTACAATAGTGACTAACACTCTCCCCTCAAATTTCAGGCCTTATAAGAAATAGTTATACTTCATACTTCTAGTCATGGGAGAAAGATTCTCATTTTTGAAATGAGGTCAGTCAAGCAATTAAATCAACCCCAGTACATAACTGTTCCTAAACTTTTGTTAATATACTGTAGGTGCAGGAGTGACTGTGTGGTAAGTAGCTTGCTTACTAACCACATGGTCCTGGGTACAGTCCCACTGCATGGCATCTTGGGCAAGTGTCTTCTCCTATAGCTTCGGGCAGACCAAAGCCTTGTGAGTAGAGGGAAACTTCTAGATGGAAAGCCTTGGTAGACGGAAACTGGAAGAAGCCCGTCGTATATGTATATATATGTATATGTATGCGTGTGTATATTTTTGTGTGTCTGTTTGTCCCACCCAACATCGCTTGACAACCAACGTTGGTGTGTCTATGTCCCCGTAACTTAGCGGTTCGGTAAAAGAGACCAATAGAATAAGTACTAGGCTTACAAAGAATAAGTCCTGGGGTTGATTTGCTTGACTAAAAGCAGTGTTCCAGCATGGCCACAGTCGGATGACTAAAACAAGTAAAATAGTACACTTCTGTTGAAAAATACTGCCTTTGTTTCAATTAATTTTTAAAGTAATAAAGAATTTAGTAAAGTAACATTGTCCTTATTAAAATGATATTTGGAATTTAATTTAACGTAAAATTTTAATGGAAAACAAGCTATTTATAACACAGAACCAGATGCAGTTTTGAATGAGATGGTATTCCTAATGACCTCTTCTCCATGTTAAAAAAAATTTGAGGAAGGAGCTAGCAGTTACTTCTCAGAGAAGAACTGATATGGTGCTAGAGCTGTCCAAGAATGGATCACATTTACAGTAGAGTCCAGAAGTGAAATGAAGATAAAGAGAATTAACAATAACTCATTTCAGTTATTTAGACATTTAATCAATGCTAATGTCATTATAAATGTTGTTGTTCTTGTTATCAATATAAACAGTCTTTCATTTCTTACAAACAAACTCTTCGTAATTTTTGTTTTTTTTAGAAACATTCTATGTATGATGGCGAAAAATGGCCCAGTGAAAAACAAAATGAAGTTTCTGAAACAAGATATGTTAGGTTCAAATTTTTGAAAAGATTGAATATCATCATCATCATCACCATCATCATCGTTTAACGTCCGCTTTCCATGCTAGCATGGGTTGGACAATTTGACTGAGGACTGGCGAACCAGATGGCTGTACCAGGCTCCAATCTGATCTGGCAGAGTTTGTACAGCTGGATGCCCTTCCTAACACCAAACACTCTGAGAGTGTAGTGGGTGCTTTTACGTGCCACCAGCACGAGGGCTGTCAATCGCCATGTGGAATATGAGAGGATTTCAGTCACACCTTGTATGATTTTCTATGACAACTAGCAGTATTCAAATTCCATACATTTTATAATTTGACAAACCTTTCCAGATCAAATACATTGTATGCACTGATGCAAAAACCAGGATGTAAGCTGAAAAAAAAAATTATGATAAAACTTTAGATACATGAACACACCATTAGCATCAACCTAACTTCATTAGGGCCATATCAATGATTACGCAATCTGTCACATATATATCCTCTTTGATAGCATCTTTGTCATTACTCTTACATCTCTTTTTCATGTTGTTGTAGTTCTTCTTCTTCTTATCCTCCTCCTCCTCCCTATCATCATCATCATCATTGTCAGTATTATTATTATTATTATTATTATTCAATAGGCTTTGAGCTGGCTGAATCATTAGCACATCATACAAAAGGCTTGGCAGCATTTCTTCTGACTTATTACATTCTGAGTTCAAATTCCCTTCAGGGTTGATAAAAAAAAGTACTAGTTGTGAACTGGGGTTCATGTAATCAACTAACCCTCTATCCCTGAAAACTGCTTGCTTTGTGCCAAAATTTGAAACCATTAATAATAATAATAATAATAATAATGATGATAATCCTTTCTACTCTAGGCACAAGGCCCGAAATTTTGGGGGAGTGGGCCAGTCAATTAGATCGACTCCAGTATGCAAATGGTACTTAATTTATTGACCCTGAAAGGATGAAAGCAAAGTCAATCTCGGTGGAATTTGAACTCAGAATGTAAAGACAGACGAAGTACCGTTGAGCATTTCACCTGGTGTGCTAATGTTTCTACCAGCTCACTTCCTTAACAATAATAATAACAATAATTATAATAATTCTTTCTACTATAGGCACAAGGATTGAAATATGTGGGAAAGGGCCTAGAATTTTTATTGTCCCTAGTGTTTAACTGGTTCTTGCATCATAGACCCCAAAAGAATGATGGATGAAAGGCAAAGTCGACGCTGGTGAAATTTGAACTCAGAATTGAAAAATAGACAAAATGAGGCTAAGCATTTTGCCCAGCAGGTTAATGATTCTGCCTGCTCTCCACTTTCATAATAATCCTTTCTATTCTAGGTACAAGGCCTGAAATTTTGAGGGAGGAGACCAGTCAATTACATAACTGGTACTTAATTTATCAACCCCGAAAGGATGAAAGGCAAAGTCGATCCCAGTGGCATTTGAACTCAGAAAGTGAAAACATACGAAATACAGCTAAGCATTTCACCCAGCACGCTATTGATTCTGCCAGCTCGCCACCTTTTCCACTTTCATAATAGTGATAGTAATATTAATCCTTTCTACAAAAAGCACAAGGCCGGAAATTTTGGAGGAGGGGACTAGTCAGAACGTAAGGAGGCACGAAATACTGCTAAGCATTTTGCCTGGTGTGCTAACAATTCTGCCAGCTGGCTTCCTTAATGATACTACTAATAACAAGAGCACTCAGAAAGTGCAAATCTTCGCCAAGGCAACATCAACATCCTCAGAACGATTAGCCGGGGATGATTTTTGAAATGAGAATATCTGAAATAAACTCGACTGCTCTCACAAATGAGAATACTGACCACTCTCAAAAATTAAATGAATAAAAGCAAGAAAAATAATCCAGAGTCTTTGTCCGGTACCGAATTGATCCCAAAATCTAATCAGTTTGTGGCAGTCGTCAGGCCAAACTTCTCAAAGTTTCATTTGAATCTATCCAGCAGTAATTGAGATATCTTGTCCATGGACAAACAAACAAACACAACTGAAAACAATACCTCCACCTTTGCTAAGGTGGAGGTAATAATAATTATAACAATAGTAATAATAAAAAGATGATGATGATGATGATGATTATGATGGGGGGAGGGCGGTTGTAGTAGTAGTAGTGGTGGTGGTAGTAGCAGTAGTAATTTCGATCCTTCATCAAATCAATTGCATCTATATAACCCTATATTGCTAGCTTTCTTTGTCCCCTTTCTCTGACATCATTCTTCTTCTTACCTTCATTGCTGTCATTAATATTGATGCTGATGCTGTCATTGTGGTCTCTGCTGTATTTGTACATGTGTTTATATATACACACATCATGCATACATACATGTACATATATACATGTGTGTACATATACACATACATATATATGCATGTGTGTGTATATATATATATATATATATATATATATATATATATATATAGGGAGGAAGTGGGCAAGGGAATTGACAAGCCTCACATTTATGATGATTTCTGAAATTTTTCCACTGGAAAGACAAGGAATTTCATTTGCTCCCTTGACATAAGCATACCGCTGCAAACAATTTGGTACTGATGCCAAAAATAAAAGAACTTCTGCATTGTAATCACTGTTATCTCCTTTTATAGAATCCCATGAGAGACACCGATAAGTTAATTTGTTACCATAACTCCCAAAGCTGTGCTAATACACGTATATGTATATACACACATATATACATCGATACATACATACATACATATATATATATATATATATATATATATATATATATATATATATATATATTAGTTTGCTCATCCCCTGCTATCTCAGTATGCGCAGAGACAGTGATATGTCTTTCTTCTACTTCCTTTATCTCACTCTGCCTCAGTTCCTCTCTCTCTCTCTCTCTCTCTTTCTATATATATATATGTATATATATATATATATCTGTTGATTTATCTGTCATTCTATCAATTTATCCATCTATCTATCTATCTGTCTGTCTGTCTGTACTTCATTTCTGCCCATGTATCCAACTATCTAAATATTCTACGAACTGATGTGGTGCTACCAGCAGTAGACTGTCGTTGTTGAAAGACCCTAAAGGTTATATAAAAATACGTGAATAGAATAGAATGGAACAGAACAAGACTAGTACTAGATTTAATGATCAGTGCAGGGCAACATTGCATATAAACTTGTGTTGGTTTTCATCTTCATATGAGACCAATCACGATTAAGGATAAGTGATGGTATCTATATAACAATATGTATGCACAGTTTTATCTAACATGTGTTTAAATATTTGTTGAGTGTTGACACAAATGCACGTGACTCATACAATGAAAGCCCATCAACCAAAAGAGAGTTGCTCACCGAGATAAGAATTATTCTTATGTCTCCTAGTTGCTGTCTTGGCATGCAGTGCGTGATCGCTAAACTACTCATGATACCCAAAAGAATTTAACAATCAGAATAAGGAATAGACTACATGTTAAGTTATTGTCATTAATTCAATGGTGGTGGTGGTGGTGGTGGTAGCAGTATGGTGGTAGTGAGAGTGAGAGTATCTTGTATTTGTTTGTTTGAGAGTATTTCATGTTTTCTTTTTGTTTGAGTATTTTATCTCCGTCTATATATTTATATACACAGGGCGAGGTGAATAAACCGTTGTCTAAATTATGCAAAAATGAAAATAACACTGGCATCTCATTTTAACAGATATATTTACCAAAATTACATAAAAATATCTTGAAATACTAAAGAGTAAATTTATTCAATAAAATCACCATTGGCTTCAACCACGGCCTCCAGACGACTTTGGAATCTCTTGCAAGTCTCCTGGACGGTCTCCTTGTTTAAGTTGGTGAATGTTGCCATAATCCTTGCCTTCAGATCATCTTTGCTGTTACAAGGAGTATTGTTAGTCTCATACCACTTTGTCATGCTGGAAGGGGAGTACCATTTTCACTACATCTCCCCTTTTAGTTTTTTTGTTCTTTGGAAAGCAAGTAATTTTATTCTACTTTATTCACTCCACCTCCTTTTTTATATTTTGTTTTTATTTGTACAACTTAAAATTTTTTTTTTTTTCAAATAAACCACCAGAGCTACCTAGTCTGAATGGTTAACTTTTTCAATTATATGTAGATTTTCTAGGCTTTCTAGCTCTTTGTTGACCTGGTCCAACACTGCAAATGGCACATTCCATTTAGGCCTAAAAACAAGTGTTGCCTTTTCTTCTACCGCAATCCTTGCTTCTGTTTAGGTGCATCTACCTAATACTCCCAAAAAAACATTTGGAAACAATTTTAAAACTTTTTTGTCCCAGTTGTGTAGGAGTGGCTGTGTGGTAAGTAGCTTGCTTACCAACCACATGGTTCCGGGTTCAGTCCCACTGCGTGGCACCTTGCGAGTGTCTTCTACTATAGCCTCGGGCCGACCAAAGCCTTGTGAGTGGATTTGGTAGACAGAAACTGAAAGAAGCCTGTCGTATATATGTATATATATGTGTGTGTGTGTATGTTTGTGTGTCTGTGTTTGTCCCCCCAACATCGTTTGACAACCGAAGCTGGTGTGTTACGTCCCCGTAACCTAGCGGTTCAGCAAAAAGAGACCGATAGAATAAGTACTAGGCTTACAAAAGAATAAGTCCTGGGGTTGATTTGCTCGACTAAAGGCGGTGCTCCAGCATGGCCGCTGTCAAATGACTGAAACAAGTAAAAGAGTAAAAGAGTGAGAGAGAGTTGTTCAACTTCATTCGAACTTTTAACCATGCTGACTACATTTTCACAGAGAACACTAATGGGGTATCTCGCATCTTAAATAACTCCATGCATTCTGTGCCAAATAGGTTTAGTGATATTTTCAACACATAAATGATTGTCCTTTTCATCTCCCCTCAAAAAGTTGCATCGAAAATACATTCGCCATTGATATATAATTTCTTTCCTGTAATACCATATGCTATTTTATTTGATTTAAATAATTTCAGCTTACTGATTTGTCACCATGTTTCATTATTTATTATAGTGATGTCACTAATTGTGTCTTATTGTATTTTGACACTAATGGTTTTGAGTTGTTTCACCTCGATGAATTTTCTGTTTGTTGTACAAACTTTTTCTCTCATGACAAACTATTTTTCCTCATTTGGTCCAGTTTTTCAACATCTTAGTTCTGTAGTGGGATTTAATGTGTCCCATATTCCCATAAGGAAAACACTTGGCTTTTTTGAACAGACAGTTTTCTCAGGTGCCTACCTCCACATGTCATAATGAGTTTATTTCTTGGTTTTTGTGAAACACTTTATCCATTTTCTGAGTCTTCCCTACTGGTTTTATCTGTAAACAATCTCCGCAATGGATTTCTTCTGTGTCATGCCTTACTTTTAATCATCATCATCATCATCATCGTCGTTTAACGTCCGCTTTCCATGCTAGCATGGGTTGAACGATTTGACTGAGGACTGGTGAAACCGGATGGCAACACCAGGCTCCAATCTGATTTGGCAGAGTTTCTACAGCTGGATGCCCTTCCTAACGCCAACCACTCAGAGAGTGTAGTGGGTGCTTTTACGTGTCACCCGCACGAAGGCCAGTCAGGCGGTACTGGCAACGGCCACGCTCAAAATGGTGTATTTTATCTGCCACCCGCACAAGAGCCAGTCCAGGGGCACTGGCAATGATCTCGCTCGAAAATCCTACGGAGGCCAGTCAGGCGGTACTGGCAACGGCCACGCTCAAAATGGTGTATTTTATCTGCCACCCGCACAAGAGCCAGTCCAGGGGCACTGGCAATGATCTCGCTCGAAAATCCTACGAAGGCCAGTCAGGTGGTACTGGCAACGGCCACGCTCAAAATGGTGTATTTTATGTGCCACCCGCATCACATCATATTCTCCTGACAGTTTCTGGATAGTTATATCCTGGTTCATTTCCAGCTTTGCAAGAGTTTTCATTCTGACTTCTGTGTCCTTTTTAGCAGTAAGTCCCTGAACAAAAATCAGGCACTTGAATGAGTCTGGAGTTAGTTTATCCTGTTTAAATCTCTTGCACCTTCTGTTCACTCTACCTGCATATGTCATAAATGTCATAAAGTCCTTGTCATTGTTTTTCTCAGGGTTCAAACACTTCCAAAGGGTGTTGAATAGCAATGTTTTTTTTCACTGAACATCTTACATAAAATGTCAATTGTGTCCATGAAATTTATGTCAGTAATTATCTTAAGCAATATAAAGATACAGTATCCCCAAAATATAGCAATAATCTTTTCTGCTCAAAGCACAAGGCCTGAAATTCCTGGGGAAGGAGGATCAGTCGATTAGATCGACCTCAGTACACAACTGGTACTTAATTTATCGACCCTGAAAGGATGAAGGGCAAAGTTGACCTTGTCGGAGTTTGAACTCAGAACGTAAACACAGATGAAATACCACTAAGCCTTTTACCTGTCATGCTAACGTTTCTGCCAGCTCGCTGCCTTTGAAATATAACAATAAAGCTAGAATTGTTTGTTAGCTTATATTTTTAAAACATTTATGTATTTTACTTTATAAAATATATTTCGTATCGATCTTCTTTGATATCAGCTTTGTCATTATTGATATAATTACAAAGCCCTGAGCTAGCAGAATCATTAACATGCTGGGGAAAAAATGCTTAATAGCATTTCATCTGTCTTTATATTCTGAGTTAAAATTTCACCAGAGTCAACTTTGCCCTTTTGGTGTAAATAAAATAAATACCAGTTGAATACTGGTATCGATGTAAATGACTTACCCATTTCCCTACACTTGCTGGCCTTGTGCCAAAATTTGAAACCATTATTATTATTGTTATCATCATCATCATCATTATTATTATTATTAAGGTGGTGAGCTGGCAGAGTTGTTAGCACGCTGGATGAAATGCTTAACAGTAATTCACCTGTCGCTATGTACTGAGTTCAAATTCTGCCAAGGTCAACTTTGCCTTTCATCCTTTCAGGGTCAATAAATTAAGTACCAGTTGAGTACTGAAATCGATATAATTGACTACCCCCTCCCCCAAATTTCAGGTCTTGTGCCTTTAAGAGAAAGGATTATTATTATTGTTGTTATTATTATTATTATTATTATTATTATTATTATTGTTGTTGTTATCATCATCATCATTATTATCTTTCATGAGCAGGTAAAGAGCTGAAGGGCCTCGTCTACCTGGGTCCATTGAGGTGTATGTGAGCAACATTCCCCCAGAGACGATTCCATAACATACTAATTAACCTATAGCTAAGACCCTGGTAAATGCTTCCTGTCTGGGTCAGAGTAGACCTGGAAGAATGGCGGTTAGGAGATGGAATTCTTAAACAACCGTACTGCCAGATGCATTTTAAAATTATAACGGTATAATACATATAACACTTTTCGTTGGGTAGCAACTGTTATTTCTTATGTGCTTACTCCTAGGAAGTATGAAAAATGGCTAATATTTTCTTCAAACTTTTGCTTTTATTACATTAATTAAAACCCCAAAAAACCCCTCTCAACACATGACTATGATACTCCTCCACAACTCCTGCTCATGATCTGAGATGCACATATTGTCAGCCACTAAGGGATATGCTCAAGTGGTTATGGTCAAAGAATTGACAAGGAAATCTGTGGTATTGAGCAGAATGTTTGCTATAACGACATTTCTGCTTCAGTCCCTCTGTGATGAATCTGTCTGAAATGTAATGGAAAATAGGTTAGTTTCAAAGTATTGATGTTCAGGTCACAAAAGCAAAGTTTGAAGGGAGTAGTTTATCATTTCCTTTAATTTCTAGATAGAAGCAAAAAAGAAATAACATTTACAGACCAAACACAAAAACAATTTATAATTTTGTTATGTCATGTAATTGTATGATAGATATAATTCTTTCTCCACTTAAATCACCTCTATTCCCATCTCTAATCATGTTGCTCTCCTTTCACGCTGTCATGAATCCACCTACCTATCCATCCTTCTTGATCCCCTGTCAGTATTCATTCTTGTACTTACCTTTTTGTACTTTGAGGGTATGCTCTGACATTTCATCACCACCATTTCTTTTGTCTCTTAGCAGATGAGGTAACCACAAATCTCCTTTACAGCAAGACACCTGTTCCTATCCTTCTATCATTCTGTAACCTCTTAACACCTAGCATAAAGCCATTCCCATCTACTACACACACATTTATTTCAGGTGTCTTGTCTTGTGAGTTACTTGGTAACCTAATCAGCACCAGTGCAGGAAAAATAAAAATAAAATAAAAAGATAAAAGCACTCAATACATTCTGTAATGTGGTTTATATTAGGAAAGATATCCAGCTATATGAACCATACCAAGGTAGAGACTGGAGCTTGGCATAGTTCTCTATCTAATCACATCTTATTTAAACCTCTGACCCATTCCAGCATGGAAGACAGACGTTAAATGGTAACACTGATGATAATGATGAATGATATTAATTATACTAAGAATATTACCAATAATAATCCCAATGAATAATTATAAGATTATATCTAGTTAGTCAAGGGTTAACTTTTTTCTCCTTTATTTTTTGGTTTCGTGATTTAAAGGTACATACACATATACATGCATGCACATGTGCCTGCACACACACACATATTATGTTCTTTTCATTGGTCGATGTAAAGACATAGTATTCACTCAATGATAACAAAGGTGAACACATTAATATTAGCTCACTTGAACGAGTTGTCATGGTCTAGGAATTATCTCATTCTCCATTTCTAAAAAGTCTATACAAGCTTAAATGAATAGTTTTTGTGAAACTTTTTGGGGGTCTTTTTTACTAATTTTTCTTTAAAATCAGATAAAGGATGAAGACTTTTTGGTTAATTTTCTATGGTTAATTTGTGGCACAGATTCTTCCATTTTTTTAAAAAAAATTTCATTTTTTTTTTTATATGTTTAACACTAGGATTCTTTGTTAGCTTATATTTTTAAAAAAATTTATTTATTTTACTTTATAATTCTATTTCATATATATCTTCTTTGATATCATCTTTGTCATTACTCTTCTGTTTCTTTTTGATGTTGTTATAGTTCTTCTCAATCTTCTTCTTCTTCTTGTCATCATCGTCATCACCGCCACCACCAACACCGTCGTCGTCATTGTTATCATCATTCTCATCATTACTATTATTATCATTATTATTATTATTATTATTATTATTATTATTACTGTGATTATTATTATTAAGGCTACAAGCTGGCAAAATTGTTAGAGTGCTAGATGAAATGCTTAGCGGTGTTGTGCTTCTTATTACGTTCTGAGTTCAAATTCTGCCGAGGTCAACTTTACCTTTTAGTTTTTGGGGTCAATGAAATAAGCTGAGCCCTGGAGTCAATGTAATCAACTAGTTCCCTGCCCCCAAATTTCAGGCCTTGTGCCTATAGCAGAAATTATTATTATTATTATTATCATCATCATCATTATTATTATTACGATCATTATCATTATAATAATAATAATAATTATTATTATTATTATTATCATTATTACTAGTGGGACCTGTGGAAATTCCACAGAATTAAAAAGATTAAGAGACTCTATCTATGAAAGGAAGGATGATTGTTACTTTCATTTTGCTAAGTTAGTTCACTTTCCATCATAATAACATATTATATGATTTTGAAAGTTCCCTCTTCCAAGCCCTTTGTTTTTCTCTTTCTCTCTCTCCCTCTTCAAGAAACTTTTTAACCATGTAATCCCCTCTTCATTTCTTTAATATTTCTCTCCTTCTCTTTGCCTTTCCCTCCCCACCTTACAGCACATTATTAACACTTACCTCTTCCACTTTTCTCTTACCATCGTTTCCTTTTGCTCTTTGCCTCTCCCTTCTACTTACCACGTGATGCATTTGGCTTTAGTGTACTATTATTCTCCTCTCTTCTTTCTTCTCTACTCACATTTCTTTCTCCACCTTTCCCTCACTTTCACTCCATCTCTCACTCACTCCACAGGCAATGTAACAAGCATATTAGTTTGTAGATGCTTCCATTGTAGTTGTTGGTGCATTGTTTTATATGAGCTGTTCCAGTCTCAAACAGAAACCTCAGGAAACAACAATTTGGACATTTTACTGCGGGTGTTATTTATGAGTAGTAATGATATATTTCTAGGAAACGGGACAAAATACCAAGAATAAGATTTGATTAAATTTCGTAATATTTATGATTGAAAAATTTTAAAAGATCCGCATAATTTAGATCATCAGTGTTTTCTTAGGATATAGGATGTACACATGAAAACAAATTTTAGTCATTCTAAATACTTTTGGTTTACCAGGTAACTGATCATTGTATTGTATTTAAAAATGTAACCCTAAAGCTCGAATGACTACAGGAACCATTGTTCCTCTGAGATTACTCATTTTTAGATATCAATAGAAATTTTCAGATGTTTTCGTAGAGGTGTTGCAGTCAACTGAGATTGACATATTTATGAGAAAACATGTTTTGTCATTGGGATTTTATATAATCCCAATATCTGGTCTGTTAGTCTAAATAGTCAGATCAGTTTGAATATTAAAGTGCCAACAATTGTGATGTTTTATTTTCTTCTAATTTGGCAGACGTATTTCTGTATTTTCCAACATTCAAATTGGCGATTCATTTAGTGTAAACATGTAGTGTAAAAATTTAAATAATAGTCACTATCTTTCCAAATTCTGTGTTTCACATAGAATCTTTGGTCCACCATAGTCATCTTGGTGTCTAAGTCAGCCTACCTGTTTTTGGTTTTCAAATTTTGGTCTGTAATTGCTGGAAAATATCGCATTATTAATAATATTTAAGGTGGTGAGCAGGTAGAATTACTAGCAAATCAGACAAAATACTGAGTGGCATTTCAGGTTTTTTACATTCTGGGTTAAAATTCCAGTAAGGTCGACTTAGGTTTTTATCATTTTGGGTTGATGAAATAAGTACCAGTTGAGCACTGAGGTTAATGTAATTGACTAACCCCTCCCTCAAAATTTCAGGCCTTGTAACAATAATAGAAGGAAAAAAATTATAAAGAGCCATGATATGGCTGAATCAACACATTGGACAGAATACTTGGCAGCATTCTTTCAGGCTTCTGTTCTGATTTCAAAATCTGCCAAGCTTGGCTTTGCCTTTCATTCTTTTGGAGTTGCTAAAATAAAGTACTAGTCACATTTTTGTGGTTGATATAATCGACTTGTCCTGTTCTTGAAAATTGTTGGCTGTGTGCCAGAATTAGAAAGATTTATTATTAACATTATCATTAGGCATGGCTGTGTGGTAAGGAGCTTGCTTCCCAACTACAAGGTTCCGGGTTCAGTCCTCCTGTGTGGCACTTTGGGCAGGTATTTTCTACTATAACTTCAAGCCAACCAAAGCCTTGTCAGTAGATTTGATAAACGGAAACTGAAAGAAGCCCATTGTGTACATATATATATATAGTTTTTCATAATTCTTTTTTTTGTATTAACTTATTAAATTTTTCTATATGTGACTGTGGATTTTCATGGATGAGTTCATGAACTTTACTTCTTTTCTCTAAATTATACATTTATATACCATATACTGTGAAACTTAATTTAATTTTAGTTTTTGATAAATTGAATTTAATTGAGTTTTTACCTGTAAATTTAGATTTTTATCCCTATTATTATTATTATTATATATATATGTATATATATATATGTATATATATATATATATATATATATATATATATATATATATACAGAGTGCGGTGAATAAATTGTCATCTAAATTACGCAGAAATGAAAATAATAGAGACATCTCATTTTTACAGATATATTTACCAGAAATTACATAAAAATATCTTGAAATACTAAAGATTAAATTTATTCAATAAAATCGTCATTTGCTTCAACCATGGCCTCTAGACGACTTCAAAACTTCCTGCAACTCTTCTGGATAGTCTCCTTGTTTAAGTTGGTGAATGCTACCATAATCCTTGCCTTCCATTCATCTTTGGTTTTACAAGGAGTTTTGTTGCTCTCACGCTCGACTGTACCCTACACATAATAACCGAAGGGGGTTGCAGCCTGGGGAGTTAGGTGGCCAGATGTTAGGGGTAATGTGGTTGCAGAAATTGTCTGATATCCATGACTGGGTTCTCCTGCTTGTATGGCATGGTGCATAAACAGGCACAGGGTGTTCCAGCAGCCACCCTCTTCACCCACGGCAGCACTACCTCCTCCAGGAACTTGATGTAGGCCTCTATGTTGAGTGTGAGGCCGTGCAGGAAGATGAATGGAGGCATCACGTCACCATCATTAGTGATCACTCCAAACACTATGATCTTGACTGGATGTTTGATTTTTTTCACTCTTGGTACATGTGCTCAGATTGCACTGTCCTCAGATTGACGCCCAAACACTCTGCCATGTTCATATTGAAGCCTCTGGCATGAATGCCAAGTACTAGATCATGTCATTTCGAAATTTGTGGCAGAGTGAGTTCCATCATGGTGCTATTTTTCTCACAGATGGTGCCCAACAAAATTAAAAACAAACATTGTGCATACATGAAATTAAAAATATAAAATGGCAACAATTTACCCATCACACCCTGTATATATGTCTCTTTATATATATATCGCTCCCTGTAAACGTAATTGAGGTCAGTGTTATTTTGTGACTAATTTTTTACTCTTATCTTTAGCAATTGCTGGAGATGTTTTGCACCCATTATTTATTAATTCCTTTTGGGCTTTTAATTGCTAGCCACACATATATCATTGTAGTATCTTCTTGTATTGATTATATACATATGTGCATATATATATATATATGTGTGTGATAATAATATTAGGGATAAAAATCCAAATTTACAGAGAAAAATTCAATTTAATTTATTAAAATTAAATTAAATTTCACAATATATAATATGGATGAATTCAATAATTGTGGTTTTTTCTCTAAATTATATATATATATATATATATATATATATATATATATATATATATGTGTGTGTGTGTGTGTGTGTGTACAAAAATATGAGGAATGACCAGCAAATGTGGACTCCTATATGCTAGAAAAACGATTAACCTACGTACCATGGTTTCACCTGTTAAAATTTACATAAGTAATTATCTGCAGGCTCGTCAGCATAGTCTGTCGATTTGAGATATAATTCCCAGAACTAGACACAAGACGTCCACCCATAAGGGAGCACGTGTAGAGTTCTACAAATTACATTCAGTGTATCCTTTCAAATGTCTTCAATCTGGCGCACTAAGTCCGGAAATAATTCTGCAGATGATTCGGCATTTATTTCTAGCATATAGGGGTCCACATTTGCTGGTCATTCCTCTTATTTTTGTATGTAATATAATTTTAATCTTCGGATTTTTTAATATGTTAGACCACTGGTTTTAATTGATTAATATCAATTTCTACCCTCATTAATAAATTTTATATATATATGTATGTATGTATCTATGTATGTATGTATGTATGTATGAGCAAAACTGCTAGTTCTAAAATCCTTTTAGGAGATCAACCAGTTAAGACAATCTTTTGCACTTCCTGCATGGATGGTAAGCCAGGAATCATTCTTAAATAATTTTCAAGTCCTTTTTTGATCATTCCAAGTCCTCTTACCATCACTTTTCGATTTTGAGAACCAAATCTTTATATTTTCTGAGCTTATCAAATTCTTTTGCCAAGATATATTCATGTCAATCAACAGACTTTATTGTTTTGGTCTTTCAGAATAATATCTGGTTTGTTTTCTTTGATGGTCCGATCTGTACATACAGATGAATAGTTACATTTTCTCCCTCAGTTACAGCCTCAGGGTGGTGCTTGTACCATTTGTCAGTAGTTTTGATTTTATAATGCTGATACATTATCCAGTGTAGATATTGGCCAACTCTGTCATGTCTTGATTTCTACTCTACAGGTGGTAAAACCTTACATCCAGAGATTAGGTGGTCCACTGTTTCTATCCCATCACTGCAGTATCAGCACTTTGGGTCTACTCCATTTTTCATCACATTGGCTTCATAGTTCTGGGTCAATAAGCTCTGATCTTGGGCAGCCAAGATAAAGCCTCCACTCTCTGCTTTTAGCCCTGAGCTCTGTAGCCACAGATGGGTGTGCTTCTGGTCTACATCAGCTTATTTGCTGCAGGCCACATATTTGCCATGCAGAAGTTTTTGTTCCCACCTATCAGCCAATTGTTCAAACGCATTTTCCTTTGCTATTGATTTCACCTTCTTTGCAACTACAGTTGCTGCACTTCCATCATGCTGTTCAACCAGGGTATCATGCATAAGCTCACTTGAAAATATTTTGCTCTCATTATCATTATTATTATATTTATTTGCGGGACATGAGGAACAACGTCTGGCCCTTTATTTTGATGGCCATCATTTTCATAGGGTACCGGTCTGTTCATTTCTGTTGTCAAATTGTCTTGCACGTGTAGTTTTTCGTACTTTTGTGTAACAAGTTTAAAGTACGCACTTTCTGATTGTTATTCTTGGGTATCATTATTATTATTATTATTATTATTATCATCATTATTATTGCTATTAAGATGACGAGCTGGCAGAATCATTAGCATGCCAGGCAAAATGCTTAGCCACATTTCATCTGTCTGTACGTTCTGGGCTCAAATTCCACCAAGGTCGACTTTGCCTTTCATCCTTTCAGGGGCGATAAATTAAGCACCAGTTATGCACTGAGGTCGATGTAATCGACTTATCCCCACCCCCAAAGTTTCAGATCTTGTGCCTATAGTAGAAAGGATTATTATAATTGTTATTATTATTTTTATTATTATTATTATTATTATTGTTATTTTTATTATTATTATCATCATTATTATTACTATTATTTTCATTTTTATTATTATTTTATTATTATTTTATTATTATTATCATCATTATTATTACTATTATTTTCATTTTTATTATTATTATTATTATTATTTTATTATTATTATCATCATCATCATTATTGATGCTGTTGACTCAGTTGTTAATATCATCATCATCATCACCATCACCCTCAACATCGTCAACATCATCCTTTGTTGTTAAGCATTTTTTTCTCTAATTTAACAAGGATGAGTGATAGCCTACATTCCTATGCTTCCTTGGTTTTTACATCAGTTTTTATCATTTACCATATTTATTTTATTATTTTATTTTTATTATAATTTCTTCTTTTCTTCTTTCCTTAGTTATGTGGTATATTCATTGACATTCATTTATCTAATCGTTGTACATAGCTGCTGGTGCTCCTGCTACTGCTGCTACTACTACTACTACTACTTCTACTATTACTACTACTATTATCACCATTGTCACCCCATACTACTAGTACTACAACCTTTGCCCCTCCTCTAATGATACTATTACTAATACTACTGCTACTACCACCACTCTCACTCCCACTACTACTACTACTACTACTGCTACGACGACCACCACTGCCACCCCCACCTCCACCACAACTGCTATTACTGATAATACTACTATTACTACTACAACCATCACCTCTGCCTCCTCCACCACCACAACAACTACTACTATCGCTACCACAACCACCACCTCCACCTCCACCGCAGCAACAACTACTACTTCTACTACGATCACCACCTCTGCCACCACCACCGCCACCACAACAACAACAACTACTACTAGTAGTAGTAGTAGTACTTATCAATGGTATACTGTGTTAGATTAGAAAATATTAGCTAAAGTTTTAATAGCAGCGTTGTATATATGTTTGTTTTTTTTACAAATAATGCTCACTTAAAATACCATAACCAGTTATCCATTGACACATTAAAGAAATGTGTGTGTGTGTGTGTGTGTGTGTGTGTATGTGAATGTGTGCGTGTATGTGTCTATTATGAATTTGAAATATGCGGATGTGTGTGAATATATAACAATGATAATAATGAAAATCATTTGTTTTATAAGCTCATCACCAGAAATTTTGTGGGAGGGGACTAGTTGACTACACCACCCCCAGTGCTTGACTGGTACTTAATTTATTGACCTCAAAAGGATGAAGGGCAAAGTTGACCTTGTAGGAATCTGAACTTAGAATGTGTCAGAAGAAATGCTGCTAAGATTTTATCCAGCACAGTAATGATTCTGCCATCTTGCTCCCTTAAAACAATGATGATGGCTGCAGCAAATGTTCTGCTCAATACCTCAGATTTGCTCCTCAGTTGCTTGACTTTAACAAGTTGAGTATGTATGTCCCTTGGTGGTTGATGATATGTGCATCTCTGCACATGAGCAGAGGTAGTGGAGTGGGGAGCATTGTAGCCATGTATTGAGAGGAAGTCTTTGGGGTTTGCATAATTCACTTTTGGAGGCATGGGTGTTTTATTCATCATCGTTGAACAAACTTTATTCAGGGACTTCTTGAGAAGGGCGGGGCACTCAAGCTGAAGAAGATTGTAACTGGGCCCCACCTGCAAGGTCATGTGCTGTTTATCATGATATGAGATCACCATGTCATGTGCATATGGTTGTGATGCATATGCTGGTGTACCTGTTTCAGACAGGTTGTCATGATGAATATATTGGACTTTGTATATTTGTATCTCAGTGTTACTTTGATGGCATTCCAGTGCTTCTCTGGTACTTATTTTATTGATCCCAAAAGGATGGCAGGCAAAGTCAACCTCAATGGAGTTTGAATGCAGAATGTCAAGATGGCTGAAATGCAGCTAAGCATTTTGCCCAGCATACTGGTAGATCTGCTAGCTTGCTGACTGTAAATAATGATAATGATGATGATGATGATGATGATGATAATAAATAATGATGATGATGATAATGATAATAAATAATGATGATGATGGGGTGGTTACCAGTCAATTACATCAACTCCAGTACACAACTAGTACTTAATTTATCGACCCTACATGGAATTCACTCTTGTGTAGCCATTGTAAACTATGAATCTACAAGGGTTGCAATGAGATGATGACCAGGTTGGCAACAAAAGAGTTTGAATATAACAGATGCTTTGGTAAAGTTAGCAACAAAGAGACTCATTGAAACGAATTCCTTAAAATACACAGGAGGATACCTAGAAATAGTTGACAGCCTTTGCTATCACAGTTTTTTGTTTCTTTTGAGAGCATCTGGGACTACATTATCCAATAAGGCCCACTCTATTTTGAGGCAGGGATGCAAACTTTCAGTTTCCATATACTTAATCCGCTCATACATGGTCAGCACAGGGCTATAATAGAAGACACTTGCCCAAACTAACAACAGATGGAATGACTCAACATGGCTATTCATGAGAAAAGATCTAATCGGCAGCATAGAGTTCTTCTGCTGCATTTCCGTATACCTAATCGACTCATACATGGTGAGTACAGGGTTATAGTAGAAGACACTTGCCCAAACTGACACACAGTGGGACTGAACCTAGAACCATGTACCTTAGAAGCAAACTTCTTACCACACAGCCACACCTGGCTTAGTGATTAGGATACTGCACTCACGATCATAAGATTGTGGTTTTGATTCCTGGATCAGGTGATGCATAATGTTCTTCAGCAAAATACTTCATTCCATGTTGCTCCAGTCCACTCAACTGTAGAAATGAGTGTAGCCTGGAGAAGGATGTGCTCCACCGGGCTTTCTTGTCCAAGATATGTTGCCTGGCTGAAACATCCAAACAATCCACAGAGGGGTTAAGGGACTCATCATTCTATTTGAAGCTGTTTAGATAATGATGTAGAAGCATAACCATTCATTCTTTTATTCTTTTACTTGTTTCAGTCATTTGACTGAGGTCATGCTGGAGCACTACCTTAAAGGATTTTTTAGTCAAAGAAATCGACGCCAGGACTTATTCTTCATAAACCTAGTACTTATTTGTTGGTTTCTTTTGCTGAACTGCTAAGTTACAGGGGCATAAAAACACAAGCATCGGTTCTGAAGCAATGGTTAGGGGAGGGGTGCTCAAAAGTCCTGAAATGGGTGGGTGCTCAAAACCTGGCACTCAAAAGTCCCAAAATGATTAAAACTCAAGTGTGATTTGAACGTACAAAATTGATTGAACGCCAAACACATCATGTCATTTTAGATTTAGTTTGACGATCTATTTATTGCACAAAAACATGACATTTCAAATCTGTGTATGTATGCATGCATGCATGTATATATACGCACACACATACATGCATTCATATGTATGTGTATATATATATATATATATATATATATATATATGTGTGTGTGTGTGTGTGTGTGTGTGTGTGTGTGTGTGTGTGTGTGTGTGTGTGTGTATGTATGCATGTATGCATGTGTATATATAGGTGTATGTATATGTATACAGTATTATTTTTTTAATAATTTTTAAAAATTTTACAGTAAATTTGATATTTTTCATGATTTGATAAGTCTCGTCCACTCACCCTGCCCCCCATCCCCGAAAAAAAGTTAACTTTAGTTTTTGTTAAATTTTCGAGAAGGGAATTAACATAAAATAAAATAAAATCTCCCTCAAAATATGAATAGCAATTTGTCCCAATTTCTGCTAATATTACATAAAAAGTAAATTAAATATTAATAATAATAATAATAATAATCATAATGAAATCCCAAAATATATAAAAACAAACACGAAATTATATAAACTTATTTATTAGGAAAATAAGTAAAAAAAAATGGATATAAACCACAGCCAATAATAACAGAACCAAAAAAAAAAACAAGCAAAAAATGGTTATTTAATCAAACGGAACTGCTAAAATAAGTTATCTTTAGATTGAATTTGCTTGTACAGCACAAAACAACTGAATTCTGACAAGTGACGAATTTCTTGACATCAAACTGAAACATCAAAATTCGACATAAAAAATAAAAATTTTCATTTTTTTGCAGGATTTTTTTATTGAATATTTATTTAATTCTATATTCAAATTTTATCAGGTTGTCTTATCTTTATTTAGTTAATATTTTTATTTGTACCTATTTGTTTTTACTTTTATTTTTCATTTCATTATATTTATATATTAGTTTTATGCATATATATACATATATATATACACATACATATATTCACTTACATACACACACATGTATGTATGTACTAATGTTACTGCAGACAAAATTTATCAAATCAATGAAGCGAATTGCAAAAAATGTGAATAGATAAATAAATAAGATATAAGAAAGTAGTAAATGGATAATGAAAAAAAATTTGGCACATTTACTGCATAATTGTAGCAAAAATCAACTGTTGCTATATACACATTTATTTATGTGTATCTGTATGCATGTGCATGTATGTGTGTTATGCATACGTGAATTTTTATATAATTTATGTGTATGTGTGTATATATATATATATATATATATATATATATATATTGATATTTATTTATATATATATACATATATGCATATATATTCATATATGTGTGTATATATATATACACACACACACACACACACACACACACACACACATATATGTGTGTATATATATATATATGCATATATACATACACACACCATATACATGGTATACCACACTGAGTGAAAAGTTTTTTGTATATCAAGCTTTAATTAATACTTCAAATTCAAATAAATTATATACGCAAAGCATTTATTTGTCAAAACATACCCCATTGTATTCTATTGTCTGTTGCAATCACTGTGTCTGAAGCTCAATTTTACACTTCACTTATACCATTTGGCTAATTTAGATGCCAAAATACTCCCCACATCCATTTTCGAATTCATCCACATTGTTGAACCTCTATCCATACAAAAAATGAGCCAAGTCTCTGAAAAGGTGGAAATTATTGGTTGTGCAACGTCGTGACTGTAGGCAGCATGAGGCAGCACTTTCATCATCTCAATTTCCTCAGATTTGTACTTGGTCACATTGGCAGTGTATGCCAGAGGATTTTTATTTTGTAGAACTCTGCATTTTAGATTGACCAATGCCAAGTAGCAAAGTTTCAAGACATCATATATTCCCTGTAGTTGTTGAGCATAAAGGTTAGCATTCACTGCATGACCAACTGGAATAATCTCAAAGTACAACTTCCCCTTGAGATTCTGCCAGACACGCATGTTGTGCATTTGGCAGAATTTACTGTTTGACAAGTTCTGAGGTTTGGTCAGAATAGAGCCACAGATTTCTTTTATTATGATTACATTCCCAGTTACAATTCAACTCCAAAAACTGGCACCTCAAGCAGTTGTTTGTAGCTTGCTTACCAATCACATGGTTCCGAGTTCAGTCCCACTGCTTGGCACCTTGGGCAAGTGTCTAATACTGTAGCCTCGGGCCGACCAAAGCCTTGTGAGTGGATTTGGTAGATGGAAAATGAAAGAAGCCCGTCGTATATATGTATATATATATATGTATGTGTGTGTATATGTTTATGTGTCTGTGTTTGTCCCTAACATCACTTGACAACTGATGGTGGTGTGTTTATGTACCCCGTAACTTAGCAGTTTGGCAAAAGAGACTGATAGAATAAGTATTAGGCTTCCAAAGAATAAGTCCTGGGGTCGATTTCTCGACTAAAGGCGGTGCTCCAGCATGGCCACAGTCAAATGACTGAAACAAGTAAAAGAGTAAAGAGTAATGGTAATTAGTCAGGTCATGAAAAGCTTCTTGACAGCATCTATTCACAAGGCTGAGCTTATGGCATGGTCAATCAATGGTGCTTTGTGAATGACCAATTCTGCCAACAGTGTAAAAGTGCTTGTGCTTGACTGTTGTTCAGCCATTTCAAGCAAGGCCTTATCTTTCACAACAGAAGGTCTCCCTGACATTGGTTTATTTTCAAGTCTGGTGTCACCTTCCTTGAAACAGCTGAACCAGTTTTGTGTCACACATTTGTTGACAGTTCTTGAACCTTCAACATCATTAATTTCTGTTGCCACTCTCCTTGCACTCAGTCCTTTTTGCCACTGGTACCAAAAAATGGCTCCAATCACAATTTTTTCACCAGTCTTTATCAAAACTCTAAAATAAAGAATAAACCATTCAGCAAGAATTGGACAAGAAGTTAAATCATTTTAATTAGATAACATAGAGCTACATGTTGGCAAAAATCATCAGTGAAAATCATAAAAAATTTATAAACATACCACATGGTTACCGTGTGGTAACTTGGACAAGTGTCTTCTACTATAGCCTCAGGATGACCAAAGCCTTGTTGGTGGATTTGGTAGATGGAAACTGAGAGATGCCTCTCATATACATATATGTATATATATGTATGTATCTGTGTGTCTGTGTTTGTCCACCCACCATCGCTTGACAACTTATGTTGGTGTGTTTACGTCCCTGTAACTCAGTGGTTCAGCACAAGGGACCGATAGAATAAGTATTAGGCTTACAAAGAATAAGTCCTAGGGTCAATTCGTTTGACTAAAGGTGGTGCTCCAGCATAGCTGCAGTCAAATGACTGAAACAAATAAAAAATTAAACGAGTAAAAGAGTATAACATAAAATATCAGAAGGTATATATATATATATAATCAAACACTTCAATGTGGTTAATTAAATATAGACATACATTCTGACCATTTATGGTTTATTACTCCTCATGAAATAATTTCATCAATTTGAACTTCTAGATTTTGGCTTCATAGAACTCTGAATTATATTCCTCTGTACTGGGTTAGTATGTGGTATGATATCTGGGTCCACTAGAGGAGCTTACTGTGATAACAACATGATTCTATGAATCCATATATTGGACTACACACACACACACACACACACACACACATCTTCTTTTATTACTTTACTTGTTTCAATCACTGGACTGTAGCCTTGCTGTGCAGTGACATGGCTTTAAATAGTGTAATAAAGCAAGTCGACCCTGATATTTATTTTAAGTTTGATACCTATTTCATCAGTCTCCCTAGCTGGAACTCTAAGTTATGGAGACATAAACAAACCAACACCACTTGTTAAATGTTGAGGAAACAAACACAGCGCAAACATTTTCTTGTATTCTTTTACTTGTTTGTCATTTGACTGCGGCCATGCTGGAGCACCACAATGAAGGGATTTTAGTTTCACAAATTGCCACCAGTCAATAAATAGTAGGCCTAGTACTTACTCTATTGGTCTCTTTTGCCAAACCACTAAGTTATAGAAACATAAACACACCAACACTTGTTGTGAAGCAGTGATGTGTGTGACAAAAGGGTTTCTGAACTTCGGTATATGGTGAAGCAAATGTTTGCTGATCCCTTAATTATGTTTATAAATATATATATAAATATATATATGAATATACATACACACGTACATACATATATGTATCTATAAAAATATGTGCACATATGTATACATACATGTACATGCTCATACACATTGCCACCAGTTATACATATGTATGTATATAAATTAAACAATGGGGTAAAAAATTGGATATTAATTAATATCAATTCAATACCAGGTAACTAGCACATTAAAAGAATCGGGGAGATTCAGAAAAATATGAGATCTCAAGGATTATTGTATATGTTTATATAAAGATATATACGAATATATATACAGGAGACCAGTAGATGGACTGGTCTTGTGCTAGAAGAAGATCACATGTCATGTGTCTCCTAAGACCAAATAATTCTCAAAGGGAATTTAGCGAAGCAACAAAAACGTAAAGCGGGCAAGAC